>NW_027555939.1:0-25118 GCF_003287225.1 Phascolarctos cinereus
TCTGCAGAATAGAATATTCTATCCTAGCACTGTACCAGTACTAAACACAGAGCCTTACATATAATCCCAGGTCTGATATTTATTACCCTTTTAGTCTTGGAAAACTAATCTCATCTCACTAGGGTTCAGTTTCCTCTTTTACAAGATGAGAAGCATCAGAATAGATAATCTCTATGGTCACTTCAAACTCTAAATATATGATTCTTTGACACAGTAGGTCAGACCTGCACAACTTGGCAGTAGGTATGGGCCAAAATTAAAATAGGCTGAACTTCTTCCAGCAGCAGATAGGCTTTTAGCAGCTCATTTTCCAAGTAAAGGTATAATTAATGATTAAATTATTTTGTAAATAAACCATATTTTTTTAAAAAAGGGAAATTTCAATCAATATTAATTAATTACTCTTATTACCTAAGATTTGTTTTTATCATGAAATCATATTAATGTTAAAAAATCACTTTGCTAAGCCGTACCAGTTTTAATACAATTTTTTCAGATTTTCTTACTGTTTACATCTAGTTAATGGGACATATTACACTTCTTGTCAGCAATCAGTTTATCATACTCTGGAATCATGTTTGAAATTGGTATCTTTAGAAATCTGAAAACTAACCTTAGTAGGCACCTCATTTTCTGAGTTTACTTTCTTGATAAACCATTGTTCCCTACTTGGATTTTTCCACAATTTGGATAATTTAATTTGTTTTTCATTGGTGTCCAATTTGCTTAAGTCAGGATATTTTAATTCACAATGGTGATGAAGATTGTATTCCTTTGGAACAACTATTACTTCATGGCAAACAAGGCATAATATTTTGTCTCTCATGTAAGTAAACAGGTATCTATTTGTCCACTCTATGTTCTGATTCAATCTTCTGTTCCTTTTTATCACTCATTTTGCAAAGTTATCCCAAAAACTTTAATGTTGAAACCAAAAAATCTCCACAGAAACTGCTCACATGCAAAGAAATATTGAGCTGAGTGTCTGATCTTGGACAGAGTACCAGACACTCATAACTTGGAGGGCAGCCACATAGGTAGGGAGGAGAAGAAGCCCTCACATTGCTGTCACTCATCACATAGAGGGCATCAGCTGTGTTGTCGTGTGGCTGCACTCACTTTGTCCTTGTTCAGTACCAGTAATGAGTGAAAACACAGTGAAAAGATACAACTATTGCTCCTCTCAAACTAGAGACAGACTGACCATGGCTGGTTGCCACAAGTCACAATAGTGACTAATGCAAGGTGGGTTAAGTGGGGCATGGACATCTTTGCTTTCTTTTATATACTCTACATTTTTCATGGATTGCCCAAAATCTTTTGACAGGCCACAAGTGGCCCATGGGCTGTATTTTCTGCAGGCCTGTAGTAGGTATTTAAGAAATGTTTGCTGGGTTTAATTACATAGAACTGAATTGAATAAAAGGATAAAAGACCATTAGAAAATTGTAAAGGCCTTGGAGTTCCCAAAGCTTTACTGAACTGGTATTCAAGGTTCACAAATATCCATTCATTCATCCATTCAGCAACATGTGAATGTATGAGCAGATATTGTATATATGTATATACATACATATATAAATATAGTTGTTCAGGTGTTCATTTATGTCTGATTCTTTCTAACCCCTTAGACTATGGCATGCCAATACTGTCCATGGGGTTTTCCTGGCAAAGATACTGGAGTGGTTTGCCATTTCCTTTCCTAACATATATAAATGTTCAGCAACATATACATATATGTATATACACACATACATACATACATATATATGTGTGTGTATATATATATACACATATAGATATCTCTGTATATGTATACATATATATGCACACACTTTTTTTTCATCTCTAAACACCAGGGGGCAACCTCCTTCCACAAATTTATTTTCCTGGGAGAAGGACCTGTAGTGTAGACATTCCTCAACCCAGTATTTTATTTTTTGATTTAGAATGAACCTTAAAGATTTTAAAATTTATAAAAATAAAGGTAAACTGCTTCATCTATATATGGTACAGTGGAGAATCAAAATGAAGTCTTCTGACTCTTTATCTAATGCTTTGTGCTGTAGCCCATAAACTATTCCCTGTTTTGTCAAATAGTTTAGAACTTAAAAGCTATTTCAGAAGAAAGACTATAAAGCAGTAAGGAGATATGATATTTTCCCAGAAGAGAGGAGGGGATTTTTCTATAATGCTTTGGGAAAGTGTTTTTAGGCAATAACTCCCTAATTCTCAGAGCTTTTTTTTCCCTCAGTATTATATGCTGCTTACACCATAGGATTCTGTGACATTTAAGCATGTGGCTATAGACTTCACCTGAAAAGTATGGGGATACCTCGACTCTTCTTAAAATAATGCAGTGAAATGACAATAATAACAGCTAATATTTATGTATTAATTTGGGGCTATGAATTTATATACATGGTAATAGGCATTGAGCTGACTCTCTTAACCCCTCACTAGTACTGGTAAGGCAGGTCCCCACATCTTGGCCAGCTTGGCTATCCCACCCCTCAGAGGTCTAGGAGTAGATCTTATGGGGTAGTGAGATGGTTTCCATCATACTATTATTTCCAAGCACCCATAGAATTATTCATCCAGTTATTATGTTCTTAATATCATTTAACCAGCAATGAGTCCCTCCATTTTATTTTGACCAGTTACCTTCTTCTCAATATTCATAATCAATCAACATCAATTCACTTTATCAAAGGTATACTTAATAAGAAGGTATAATAAGAACCAAACTAGATACACCTCTGAGATCAAGAACCCACTCTCTTCTACCACCTCAGTCCCTGGGGAGAACAGATTTAAATTTAAAGGGATTACTATAAAAAGTAAATTAAGTTCACTTCTAAGTGAGGTATAGCCAGTGAATAAGTCAGTCCCTTGCTTGGAGGATATAGGTGCTGGTCAGTCCATTATTGGGCCAGGTCAAGCAAGTTACACTTCAGAACTTGCTTTTCACCAGGCTCAGTTGTTATAACTGCTGTCCCATTCTCTCATAGACTTTAGGTGCCTGGACCTCTACTGGTTGTTCTGACCTTTCAAAGCTCACAAGGTCATGACTTGGTCATTTCCATCTCTGATATTTATCTAAGATTAGGGTACAAACAAAAAAAAACCACATAAGCAGTAGAAGAAACATCAGAACCAATCTATGTTCACTTTCACATGGCTACTGGGTGAGGAAATGGTCTCTCAACCTGGAGGCATACAACATTTATCCCTCCTCATTTCAAATATTCCAAAGAGAGAGTTGTCTTATTCATTTCAATCCTTTGCATGTATACTCTGCTATTACCCAAAAGCCATTTAAAAGGTATTTCCCCACTACACAGTAATCCAACAGAAAATAGAGAATGCACTTGCACATGATCTGAAGCAGAATGTAAAAGGCAGACCCTTCATATACTTCCAGAAACAGCCTCACTAAGCTTTCACATGGGTTGATACTAGGCAGAGCATGATATAAATTCCATAAATACTGGGACCTTATTGGCCAATTCATGTTATCATGTAGGGTGTCTTATTTGATCCTCACAACAACTCCAGGAGATAGATCATTTTATTTTCCCCATTTCACAGATGAAGAAACAGGCTAACAAAGGTAGAATGAATTATCCAGGGTCACATATCTAGAAAATCTCTGAGGCAGTATTCAAACTCAAGTCTTCCTAGCTCCAAGTCCAGCATTCTATCCATTCTGTCACTTTGTTGAAAAATTGTAGTGACTTGGTCTGCCTGCCTGTCATCTCCCATTTGAACAATGGGGAAGTCTCTTACATTCAAGAAGGAGTGATAATGTAATATAATGAATACAATAAATAAAATATAATAAATACAATTAATATAATACAATATGATAAAATATAATATAATATAATATAATATAATATAATATAATATAATATGATATAATAATATAATATAATATAATATAATATAATATAATATAATATAATATAATATAATATAATATAATAATAAATAATATATATAATATAATATAATATAATATAATATATATAATATAATAATATAATAATATAATATGATATGAATGATATGATATGATATGATATACAATATGATATGATATGACATAATAATATAATATAATAATAATATATAAATATAATATAATATGATATAATATGATATAATATATGATATAATATGTATAAATAAATGATATAATAAATAATATATATATAATATGATATAATTGATATAATATATATATAAATATATATATATAATATAATATAATATAATATAATATAATATAATAATATAATATAATATAATATAATATAATATAATATAATGTAATATAATAAACACAACATAACATAACATAACATAATATATATAATATAATAAATATATTGTAATGTAATGTTATATAATGTAATATAATGTAATATGTATTTACATACCCATGCATACATATATGTATATACATATATATGTATCTCTGTGTGTGTATGTGTATATACACACACAGAGAGATAGTACTTAGCACAGTGCTTGGCACATAGTAGATGCCATACAAATGCTAGCTATTATTATGACTATCAATTCCATGTTGTTTCCATTCATGTACAATGTATTTCAGTCAAATTATCCTATTGCCCTTATAAATTTGCATTTCATCTCTTCTCGTCATATCTTTCACAAGTTTCTCCCATGCTTCAAACAAAGTCCCTTCTCATCTCTGCCTCGTAGATTTCCTATCATCCTTTCATAAGAAAGGTTCCCAATAAGTTGTAACATGTGCTGACCCTTTCCTGATAACTATTAATTTTTCACCTTCCTGAATGTATAATTTACCTACTTCTGTTTGCCTATTTTATACCGCCAGTAGAATGGAAGCTACTTGAAGGAAGATAATTTTTCTTTAATCTTTTCTTACTCCCAGTACCTGGTAAACACCTTACCTATGTGTTTTATAAATGCTTACTGAACTGAAATGAACTAAATCAAGTTCAATCCCTATGTAATCATCTAGACTTAAATACTTCTAGTGACAGAAAGCTCATTCTTTTCCAAGGCAGTCTATTCCCCGTCTGGTTGTCTAGCTCTAATTGTTAGGAAGTTCTTCTTCATGTCACACTAAAATGTGCCCTTCCCTAACTGCCCCCTCTCTTTCCTGCCATTATTCCTAGTATTGTGCTCTGGGGCCAATTAGGACACACCTAACCCCTGTTGCCCAAGACAGCTCTTTAAACATTTAAAAATAACCGTCATTCTTCTCCCAAGCCATTTTCTTTTTTCTCTCATTTAGTATTTTATTTCCCCCTGTTATGTGTAAAAACAATTTTAACAATCATTTTTAAAACTTTGAATTCTAAATTCTCTGCCTTCCTCCCTCCCCCCACCCATTGAAAACACCAACAATTCTATATAGGTTTTACATGTGTAGTCATGCAAAACATATCCATAATAGTCATGTTATAAAAGAAAATGTAGACAAAAATAAAACTCAAGAAAAATAAAAAAAGTATGCTGCAATCTGTATTCAGATACCATCAGTTCTTTCTCTGGGAATGGATAGCATTTTTCATCCTAAGTCCTTCATAGTTGTCTTGTCATTGTACTACTGAGAATAGCTAAATCATTCACAGGTGATCATCTTACAATATTGTTGTTACTTTGTACACAAGACATTTTACTTTGCATCAGCCCATGCAAGTCTTTCCAGGTTTTTCTGAGAGCATCCTGCTCATCATTTATTATCGTACAATAATATTCCATCATAATCACATAGCACAACTTATTCAGCTATTCCCTAACTGATAAGGTTCCCATAACTCCTAACTCATTTTATTCTTTAGGCTAAAAATCCTTAGTCCTTCATTTGTCACTTGATTGTTAGTACTCTCCCCATTCTAGTTATCTTCTTCTGGACGAGGCTCATCTAGAGTCATGGTCTTGGCAACCATGACCTACTCAGTGAAGCATTTTCTATTCTAGTCCCACTCTTTCTCCTACCCAAGTGCCTACTCAAATAGTTTGGACAGTAAATCCAGATGGTTCAATGTGGATGGGGTAGTGTTATATAAAGGGGGTAGTTCTTGATCTAATAGCATGGTACAGAGTTACAGCCAGAGGACATGGGTCAAAGTTTTGACTCTGCTACTAACTATCTGTATAATTTTGGACATTTAATTTTCACTCTTTGGATCTGTTTCATAATCTGTGAAATGAGACAGCTGTATTGAATGATCTTTATGGTCCTTTCTAGTTCCAAATGTCTTATCCTAAGGGCTAGAGAAAGAGGTCATTCTGAACCCTGAAAATGGAGAAATCATTGAACATCAGATCTGGAAGGATCCTTAGAGATCCTTTGATCTTTAAGATCAAAGACTCCTTCTTTTGGCAGAGATGGAAATTGAGACACCAAAAAAGGACAAGTACTTTCCCAATGTCACAGAATGAATCAGAGACCAAAAGGGGAAGCTAAAACTCAGAACTGATTTTAGGCCAGAATTATTTATACAGTTCTGCAAATTCAATAGATAAAGGGAATTGAGTCCCAGGTAGCGAATTCTGCCCCTCCTCACCCCAGTACATAAAGAGGAAGTTCATGGCAAGAGGGACATTCACATGACCAAGAAGAAATGGAGATGCTCACATGTAGATAGGTGCAGAGAATGGTAGATGAAGAGGCTACTAACCTGGCTAAAGTATTAATTGTTAATAGCACTTTAGATGGCACTTTCATGTGTGTAAAGCATTTTGCACATATTATCTCAGTAAATCCTCACAACAACCCTGAAAGCTAGGTACAATTATTGTACTCAATTTAGCAATGCTAGGAAAATATTGAGAGGCATTAAATAGCTTCCCCAGGATCACATAGCAAGTAAGTCCCCAAGATAGGATTCAAACCCAGATCTTCATTACTCCATTGCTGGTTTTCTTTTGCCACATTATTTGCCAAGTAGTCAAGGCTCATTATTTTTTGTTTGTTTGTTTGTTTTTTTTGATAAGGCAATGGCGTTAAGTGACTTGCCTACAGTCACACAGCTAGTTAAGTGTTATGTGTCTAGGCTGTATTTGAACTCAGGTCCCCTGACTTCAAGGTCAGAGCTCTATCCATTGCTCCACCTAAGAAGCACTGAGGGAAAGAGAGAAGGATGGCATGAAGGATGTGAAAGTGAAAAGCCAAGGAAGTTGAAAGGCAGGTTCTGAAAAGGGGTTTGATCTGTGGGCCAGTTTAGTCTTAGTTGGAGGTGGGGTTGCATTCTGAAGGAGCCACATCCTGGACTGGAGGGACATATCAGATTTAGGTAGAAATCATCAGACTCCTGGGAGGAGAAAGAAAACAGTTTACTGGGAAAAAATCATTGCAGCAAATTTCTCCAATAAAGGTTTGATATCTAAGATATATAAGGAGCTAATTAAGATATATTGAACTAAGAGACAATGAACCATTCTTCAAGTGGTCAAAGGATATGAGCAGTTAGCTCTCTAAGGAAGAAATTCAAAATATCAATGGCCATATTGCAAAAAAAAAATCCCTTCCAAATCCATTATAATTAGGCAAATGCTAATTAAAACAAGCCTGACATTCTACCTCATACCCTTCAGATTAGTAGACTTAAAAAAAAGGAAAATGACAAATGTTAAAGAGTCTCTAAGAAAATAGGCATACTAAAGCACTGCTGATGAATCTGTGAATTGTGTCAGCCATCCTGCGAAGTGCTACACTGTGTACACCCTTTGATGCAGCAATAACACTATCATTCCTACCTCTAAAAGAAATCAAAGAAAGACAAAAAGGACAGATATGAACACAGAGTTACAGCAGCTCTTTTTGTCTATTGAGTTAATCAGTCAAATTACCACATTCCACTTATAGTAAATTAGAGGATAGTTTATCTTGATACCTTTATCAAATGAGAATACATCTTGATTAGTTTTTAAATGTGAACAAGGCCTGGAAAATCTATTGTACTTCTATTATGTGTAACTGGAAATCTGTTCAGATTGGATGAAGGACTTCAACTTGCCCTATGGAGCTTGTATCAAATCAATGGATGGCTTAGCATGAAGGTTTCAAGTGTCTTGTGGCAGAAAGGAGAAAGGTGCCACTGAGAAGGAATCATTTATGGGGTTGGGAAGAGGAGATGATCTTGGGCTTCAGTCTCAGTCCCCTTTTTGTAAAAAAAAAAAAGCTTCATGAACTTCAGAGTACCAGCATATCTAGGACAACAATGACTGGTTAGCACTTGCATCAGAAGTGGAGGCTATACTGGACATGATGAAGAAAACCATATTCAGGGCTCTACAAGGAGCCACACAGAGAATCTACATCTACCAAAGGAGAACTTCGTGGGTTTTTTCCCAAAGGAGAGCAAAGAGCTGCCAGCCACCAAGGACTTTAAGATACCAATTTGCCAATGTTTGTTTAAAATTCAAATCACTTTTTTCCCCTGGAATTTGTATCTTCTGATAGAAGAGTGTGTCATAGACTTTTGAGGGATATTTTATATCAACTGTTCTTTCCATACCATTTCAGTAAATGCCCCCTTCATAAAAGCTAATGAAGTCTGGTTGACTAAATGATATCAACTAAAAATCATGGAGGGAATAACACCAGTGGGGTTCATTAAATATCATTATAAAAACCATCTCCCAGTTCTTCAGGGAATCCTGAAGGGAGAAATGAGAACTTGCCTCTGGATTTTGAAAACAAAATAGCTCCAAGAGTATATGTTGATATTAAGAACTGGACATGAGTGGGTTGCCAATTGGGGATTGATTGAACAAATTATGGCTATGTGTGCAATAAAATATTATCATCCTGTAAAAATGATGAAAGGGAAAACACTTGTAAACTGATACGTAGTGAATTGATCAGAACCCAGATAGAAATTTATATAATAAGAACAACATTGAAAAGAAAAGCAATTTTGAAAGACTTAAGAATGGGTTCAATATGACGAATAACCGTGATTCCAGACAACTAATAATGAAACATGCCGCCAGCCTTTTGACAGGGAGGTAATGAACTCAAGGTTCAGAATGAGATATATAATTTCAGATGTGCATACTATGGGAATTTCTTTTGGTTGAACTATGCATATTTGGCACAAAAGTTTTTTTTTGTTCATTTGTTTCAATTTGTGTGTGTGTGGAGAGGGAAGTTAGTGATAAGGTTATCACAAGAAAAAGAAAAAAAAGAGAACAAGTGACAACATTTAATCCCAGAAGAGAACAAGAGGAAGGCCAGAAGAAAACATATAGACTAGCAGAACAGCTTTTGACAGTTATAACCAGAATTGTTATGAACTTAAAAGGAAAAGTGAGTTGTACATTATTGACAGCCATGGTTTCATACATAATAGGGTTTTTTTTTTTGCTCTGTTGTATATATGGAAATTCTCATTGTATTTGTTTGTTAAATTTAGAATAAAAATGAATGAAATTTTAACAAAAAAGACACCACAGAGGGAAGTTGAATAAATCTTGCCAGCAACTTCTGATCCTGTAACCAACATGATGGTGAGCCAGACATTTTCTTCATGAACTTGGAAAATTTCTCATATTTATGAGAAAATTACATGTACATAATAAGTAATTGTAGCTCTCCATAAGCCATAAGCCAAGATGTTAAGTCAAACAAGGTAACAGCCTGAAAATTAAATAACAGGAGAACTATAGGAAAATGGAACCTCACTCTTCTGAAGGAGCAATGCCTGCAACAGTGCTCAGACAGAAAATCAAAGAACAGAAAGAACTGGAGCAGCCATGAAATCTCCAATATGAGAGATCTAATACCCCAGGCAGAAGGAGAATGGTCACTAAGACATCTAAATAAATACTAACATATCCAAATAAATATTTCAAGATAAAGGAAATTGGACCAACAATGATGAGGGAGAAGGTTCCGTGATTTATCAAGATGGCATGGAATCACAGCAGTTCCTGAATTATTCCAGAGAGAAATAAGAATTGTGAAAGCAAAATTGATGGCCTATATGGCAGAAATCATTGATACTATTTAAACAGTAACAACAGAAATCTTGAATCTATGGTGGCAAATCTCTCCAAAGAAGCAAAAGAGAGAGCAACTGACAGGAATGAAAATATGCAGAAGTGAAGGACAAATTTGAAGAAGATATGCAAAAATCAATAATGCTAAAAGTGCACAAGAACTGTATAAAAGCAAAACATTGATCGACTTAAGTATCATAAGTCTCCCAGTACATCATGCCAAGACAAAACACTGAAACAACATATTGTGAAAGATTATACAAAAAGACTGACCAGAACTTCTGAATACATAAAACAAAGTACCAATTAAAATAGTCCATAAACATACTCTAGGGGTTGGGAGGAACACTGTACTGCAAACTCCAAGACACGTATGTGGTGGTTAAATTGAACAATTTCATTGATGGGCAATAGGTTTCACAAGCAACCAGGAGAGAAATCTTTAAATACTAAGGAAAGGAAATTCAAATAACACCATACTATTATCTAGCCCTCAGAAGCTACTGAAAGGAAAGGAATAATAGATTCCCCAAATCAAAAATACATTATAAAAAAGAGGAAATATTGTTATTTCTTCTTTCCCTGGAACACTGCCTTATTTTGGCAGAATGGCTCATGTAGCTCAATCAAACTATGAGCTATGCCATGCAGCGTTAGTGGAGAGCTTGACAAAATTCTGGTGATCCACTAGAGAAGGAAATGGCAAACTACTCCAGTATCTTTGTGAAGAAAACCCCATGGACAGTACTAAAATGATAAAAGAGGTGATAGCAGAAGATGAGCCCTCAGGTCGGAAGGTATCCAATACACTAGTGAGGAAGAGTAGAGGACAATTATAAGTACCTCCAGGACTAACGAAGCAGTTGGGCCAAAGCCAAAAGGAAGCTCAGCTGTGGATGTGTCTGGTGGCGAAAGGAAAGTTTGATGCTGCAAAGGTTAATACAGACTTCGAGAGATAGTGAAGGATAGAAGGAGTTGGCATGCTAAGGTCCATGAGGTCATGAAGAGTCAGACATGACTGAACAACAACAACAAAAGCAAAAAGGTCAAGATGCAGCCCGAGGTGACATATCCTGGAGGTTGAACTTAATCATTAGTGAAGGATATGTACGTGTAATAAAAAAAGAGGCATCTGAAGCTTTTGAAAAAAAAAGACACGAGAAGACATTTGCAAACTTCTCAGACAGTAGATACACAAGAAAAGTAAATGCAGCAAACAAGGAAAACACAAATAAAATAAATTACTTCAGAAAAAAGGAGAGAACTGGAAGGAGAAATAACAATAACTAGCATTTATATAGCACTTTATATGCTTTATATGTATATGTATATATACTTTATATGTATATTTATATATACATATGTAGCACCACATATATATATATATATATATATATATATAAAGCACTTTGCAAATATTTTCTCATTTTATCTTCATAATAACACTGAGAGGTAAGTTCTATTATCCCTACTTTATAGGTGAGGAAACTAAGGCACAAAGATTTAAGAGATTTGCCCATAGTCATATAATTAGTAAATAAAGCTGGATTTGAACTCAGGTCTTACTGAGTCCAGATCCAGCATTCCATGTAATGTGCCACCTAGCTGCCTCTATGGGATTAAAAAAACAACAACGACAAACAAAAACAACAACACAACAGAGCAACCATTAAGAAATTTATTTCTAAAAATACGTAAAAATAAATGTGAAAATAGAAATTAAATAGAAATGATGGTGGAAGAACAGGCCTGAAACATTATAGATTAAACCACTCTACCCACCCTCTACAAGGGAATTAATGTGTTTTATTTTGATTTTTTTTATGAGATTAAATTGCAGAATGAAAGGAAGCATGAAAGATGAGAGGGAAGCTACTACATTGAGGGGACTTGTGTGATATACCCTAATCAATCAATATTAAATAATGAAAGGAGAACTCCTGTAATCCTTGGGAAGACAAGAAGCTACAGGAGAGAATGTCCCAGGTGGTAAAGAGAGGAATTAAAACAGAAAGAAAGAAAGAAAGAAAGAAAGAAAGAAAGAAAGAAAGAAAGAAAGAAAGAAAGAAAGAAAGAAAGAAAGAAAGACTGTCTTAATACAGTGGTGGAATGGATTCTACCGAAGAACCCTGTATTGGGGGAGAAATGCATTCTATGATGGGAGATAGGGATTTTACAGTGATTGTGATCTGCAAGGATTTGGTTCTAAGGAAGAGAATAACACCTTTGGAAAAGTGCTGTATTTTCATGAACAGCATTCTGCATTAGGAGATAGATAATTAGAGTTCCCAGGGATAACTAGCATCCAGAAGGGCAGAAGAACATGGACCCACTTAAACATGAGAGACTTGGGAAAATTTCTATCACAAGGCAATACTTCTGGCCTCTCTATCTC
This sequence comes from Phascolarctos cinereus, assembly GCF_003287225.1. Taxonomy (NCBI): domain Eukaryota; kingdom Metazoa; phylum Chordata; class Mammalia; order Diprotodontia; family Phascolarctidae; genus Phascolarctos; species Phascolarctos cinereus. Next base: position 12,407 of record NW_027555939.1, read on the forward strand.
CTATAAGAATTGATACCTCTAAGAGTGAGGCACAACAGACAAAAGGAGAAGGGCCAACATCTACAGGACAATAAAATAAATTATTTAGAAGAGGGAACTCTTCTTAGAAACTTTAATTCCATAAGGAAAGTAGAAACTAAAACAGAAAGAATCTATAAGTATAAGCACCATAAATCAAAGAATAAAAGTTTAGAATAGATAGGAAGGGAAGAGAACTAATGAAGAGAAAAGAGAAAGGAATCTTTTCAGTGACTCTTGCTGGGAGGAATCATACACTGACTGAGGATGCCACCCTACAAGGGAAGGGATCAGATGCTGAAGGAATAAAGGAAGCAGGCAAATTAAAACTCTGGGGAGTCAGATTCCAATAAGGTCAAGGGGATTATCATACCCCAGTTGGAAGGAGGAGGGTTGAGGAGAAAAGGAAAGAAAGGAAATTGTCAGGCACTGTGCTACATGCTTTACAAATATTACCTCATCCGATCCTCACAATGATCCTGAGAGGTAGATGCTGTTATTTATCCCCATTTTACAGTTGAGACAACTGAGACAGACATAGTAATTTGCCCAAGATCACACAGCTAGTCTGTGGTCAGAGTTGAGTTCATGTCTTCCTGACTCCAGGCCAAGTCTTGTATCCACTCTGCCACCTAGCTAGATGGGGTAAGACTGGGTTGGGAATAAAGAGGAGATCTAACTATGGGGAGGGAGGCCTAGTCTCTAAATGATGGTTAAAAGGAATTAGGAGTTGAGGGGGAATCATTTGCCTCAGAAGGGAAAGGGAAGTTTGAAAATGTTTGTGTTCTCTTAACAGATTGTGGCCAAAGACAGAGCTGGATGGCCCCACAATAAGAGAGTTTCCTGAACTCCCTGGATCAAATTAACCAAAAGTGCACAGTTCAGGAAAATGGATTGGGTGTGCCCTTCATTAAGCACAGTTAGACACTCAGCTCAGGGTGTGTGATATGGAAACTGATGTTTGGAGATGTATTTGAATGGAGGTATCAGTGTAATGAGTGTACCTGCCTGCACAGAACATCCCTGGAGCAAGCATCTTTTAGTTCCTGGTGCCGCTCTTTGCGAGGACTGCAAAAGCAGATTTCATCACTAGGGTGGAGGATCTGGCTGCCTGCCCTGTGGATGAGCATTTGGCTGGGTATCCATGGATCCCCTTATAAATGCCACTTGGGGGCCTCAGTCTGGCAGTACACCACTGAATTCTCAACAGACCAGTCACCCCACATTGCCATGACTTCTTCACGCAGCTCAATGTTTCTGCTCTGCTTGACCTGCACCTTCTTAATTGTGGGTGAGTGTAAGATCTTTTTTTTTTGGTTGTTGTTTTTTCTGAAGTCTACTAGCAATGGGCTTATGTACTTTATGGACCGACCAAGCATGGAGCAGATAAGGGTGGTAAAATAGACAGAGTGCTGTGCCTGGAGTCAGGAAGTTTTTGTTGTTCTGTCCTTTCTTTCATGCCTAACTCTTTGTGACCCCATTTGGTGTTTTCTTGGCAAAGATACTGGAGTGGTTTGCCATTTCCTTCTTCAGCTCATTTTTCAGGTGAGGAAACTGAGGCAAAGAGGATTAAGTGACTTGTTTAAGTCACACAGCTAGTAATTGTCTGAGGATAGATTTGAACTCAGGTCTTCTAGACTCTAGGCCCAGCACTCTATCCTCTGTGCCACCTAGCTGTCCTAATGAGTCTACTGAGTAAATGTATAGAGGGCTTTGCATACTGCCTCAGAAAGTAAGCTTTCTTCTGGGAAAATATGGTCTATTTATCCAGCAAGTGGGAGTCTCTTGTCATCATATAAAGAGACTTCCAAAAGGGCATGGCTGGTAATGAGGGATGAGAATAATGCTTTGGGTCAAGGATATATTAGATAGTACATGAGAGTCCTTTTAGCTCTGTGATATGAGGGGCTTTGTCCATCACACCAATCTCATGACTCTTTTGCTCTATGAGACCATACTACAAGAATGCCTATAGGTTTATTGCTCCCATGACCACATGACACAACTATATATCCATTATTGCCACTTAGCTACATAAGAAAAATAAAGACAGATACATGGTTTTGTACAAAAAACCTTCCTTTACAAAGGCTTAGAATATCTGGAAGAGTATTTTTTTAAACACAGCACTAATGAAGACACTGTGTAATGGAGAAAGCACTTCACTGGGAGTCCAAAGAGGCAGGGAGGCATCATGTATAATGTGAAAACACTATATTCTTGAGTCAGAGAACCTGGGTTCAAAGCCCACCTCTGCCATTTACTATCACTTGCCCAAATCACATGGTCTCCCCTGGTCCCAGTTTCTTCATTTGTAAAATAAGAGGTTCGGGCTAGATAATCCCTTCAACTTTAGGTCTCTTCTAGTCTTGTTATGCCATAAACTTGCCGTATGACTTTGAACAAGTCACTTCTCCTTTCAGGGCCTCAGTTTTCATTATCTATGAACTGAGGAAAATAATACTTGTATTACTTACCAAAGCAGGGATTTTGGGAGGGTTAAGGACATATGGCACTTTATAGCCATGTGTAAATGATGTATTACTTATCAACAGTGGCTTTATTTATGGATTTTACTGACTCTTCCAAGAGCCAACTATTGGAATAATTTCCATAAATCTCTATTGCAAAAATTGTTCTTTACTCCATGGCGATTTTGCTGTCATTTGCTCTAAGGGTTTATTTTCTTGAGTGGTAATGAGGCAGCTAGGTGGTACAGCGGATAGATTGCTGGGCCTGGAGTCAAGGAGACTCACCTTCCTAAATTTAAATATGGTCTCAGACACTCACTAGCTGTGTGACTCTGGGCAAGTTGCTTAATCTTGCGAGCTGTAGAAGAAATGGCAAACCAATATCTTTACCAAGAAAACCCCAAAGCTCACAAAGATTAGAACACAAACGAAATAACGGACCAACAGGTAAGAAAAGAGCAGGTGTAGGGTCCAGTCACTGCTTTATTCAAGTGAAATTAATCACGCCCAAATCAGAACTCTCTGGATTTCACTTTGACCACCTCTAAAACAAGTAGATTGTATTGGTCTATAGAAACCCTTCTGGCTCAGACAGTCTGCATTCTGCGATTCTTCCAAACCATAGTGAGTGTCTCGTGAATATCTGATGTCTCCTTAATTTCAGATGCTGTAAGTCAAGGCGGCTATCAGGTACGTGCTACTCTCTCTATTAGAGGCTCCATTCCTGTCGAGGCAGAAGATGAATGACCAATCATCCACTGATCCTGCAATTGGGTTGTCATTCACATGACCCAAGCCTATTTGTATGAACTCATTGATGGCTGGGAGTGACACAGAAGGAGCATGAGGCCAGGTGCCTATCTGATGGAAATTATAGTCTTGCATGAGAATAAGACAGGGACACATGGACCTACCAACGAGAGAATATGAAAGTGAATTTAGAAGAACAAGATATTGTGAGGAATTGGTCCCTTCTGACTGGAGAATACCAGGGAAGGCTTACTAGAAGAGGTGACATTTCAGCCAGTTACACTGGGAAAAGAGCATACTGACTGGACTATTCTGTTTTATATACTAAGGTCTCTTCCAGCTTTAAAATTCTGTATTTTGGGGTTTTAAGATCTCTCCCAACTTGAACATTCTCTGATTTAAGTTCTAAGTCCTTCCTAGCTTTAACATTCAGTGATCTAAGGTACCCTTCAAACTAACATGTGATAGTCCAGGTTCTAAAAGTCTGTCCTAGTTTTGATGGTCTGTTTGTAAGACTTCATCCTGCTTTTCCATACACCACAACACATCAGTGCACAAACTCTTCCAGTGCTACTGTAGGTACAAGAATAACAACAAAAAATACTGTTCTTGCCACAGAGACTCTGCACCTTCTTTTCTGGAAATTATTCTTTCATGGAACTCTACTGAAACCTTATACTGTATTATTTAGTGTTTTAAAATTTTAAAATAATATTTCCCCAATTACATGTGAAGACAATTTTTAGCATTCATTTAAAAATCTTTTTTGAGTTCCAAATTCTCTCCCTTCTTTTCTTAGATGTAATCAATTTGATATAGGTTATACATGTATAATCATGCAAAACAAATTTCTGTATTAGTCACAGACTAAAAGGAAAAAAAAACAAGCAAAAGTAAAGTGGAAAGTAGTATGCTGCAATCAGACTCCATCATTTCTTTCTCTGGATGTGGATAGCATTTAGTCTTTTAAAAGCGAGACTACAATCTATGCCAATGTGAGAAAATCTTGATTTGAAAGAAAAGTGTTTCATCTATTGTTGAATGGAATTGTCCTCCAGATAAACTTAATTTTGCCTCCCCATAGTATCCACCCATGGCACCTAGTTCTGCCCTCTGGGCCTAGTTGAATAAGTCTAACTCCCCTTGCCACATAGCTTTAACATACAGGAAGTCCATGACCAAGCCCCCCCCCACACTAGTCCAGTCCTATCCGCTCTCCTCAGGACTGAATTATAATATCCTCCCCTTTTGTCTATTGCTCTTAGATACAAAACATTGCTGTGAAAAGACAAATTCATGCTGAAGGATCTCTATTTGGCTAGCAGTGCAATAGCTATTCAAATCTCCTTTTCCCTCAGACTCACAGATATACACACACAGAACTCAGTCACTTCCTTGCAACCTTCCTGACTCTCTCTTTTTCCTTTCTAACTGTCACCCTTTCACCTGGGCTGTGAACTGTGTTTTGAAAAGAGATATGGTCTAAAACTCAGAAGACCTGAACTCACTTCAGTGCTCTGCTATTTATTGCTTGTATGATCTAGAGCCAGATATTTTTTTCTCTGGACCTCAGTTTGCTTCTTCCGTAGAATGAGAGTTTTAGCTTAGATCATCTCCTAAGGCCCCGTCCTGGACCAGCTCCACTGGTCCATTGTCCTCTCCCTTCTCCTTTGATCTTGATGCTTCAGTTATTGCATTTTTTTCCTTCTACTATCTCTGTGGGCCAGATGAAATCTACAATTCTACATGTGGTTCTAATCTGTCACATTTTAGGAGGAACACAGAGCTGGAACATAGCTAGAGTTGGAAAACCAGGAATGGTGAGGAGTCCAGAAACTATCATTTGAGGATCATTTGAAAGGACTTGTCTGTGTTTAGCCTGAAGAATTGAAGACTTAGGGGAGGCAGAGTAAGGGCCTAATTGTTGTCTTTAGCTATTTTTAGTACTCTTATAAGGAAAGGCGTTGGATTTTTTTTCTGTTTGATCCCAGAGGGCAGAGCTAAGAGCAGCAGTAATTGTGTAAGGGAGAAAGGAAGGGAAGTTTCAGAGAGGCAGATTTTAACAATAAGAATCTTCCAAAAGTGGGATGGGATGCCTCAAGGAGTAATGAGTTCTCTCTCCTTGGATCAGAAGCTAATGAGCACGTAACAGAGCTCTCATTGAGGGTACTCTTACTCAGCACTGGTTAAACTAGATGGCTTCCAGAGTCTCTTCCAGCCCTGAGAGTTGATGATTCTATGAAACTTTCCCCCTGAAATCTAAGATCTACAACATTTTCTAAATGCTAATTGTAACTAATCACACTGCAAATTTATTGAGTCTGCATAATGAACTGTCCCTTATGGTGGTTTGAGGGTAAATGGAATTCTGGAGTTAGGCAAGCAGAGGGTAAACCAGGTCTCCATCTGTTGGCATCTGTTGTGGGAGCCAGCAATGGGGTAGTGGAAAGAGCACTGGGTTTTTAATTAGATACCTAGCTTCAAATCCTGGTTCTCCTAACTACTTCTGTGGCCTTGGGCAGTTTTTCTGTTAATCTGTTTACTCATCTGTAAATGGAATGGTTAAAGACCAGATGTTCCTAAAATGTCTCTAGTTCTAAATCCTAGAATCTTCTTGGGTACAGAACTGAAAATATTGTATTGCTATTGCAGGCTCAGTGCAAAACATTTCAAGGCACCAGCCCCAGGAGAAAACACTCAATGTCCCAATATTCAAAAACCAGTGTGTGGCACAGATGGCCAGACCTACAAGAATCTCTGTGAATTCTGCAAGGTAGCTATGTGAGTATAAAGATATTCCATTTTTGAATCCCAGGGGCTGGGAACAGAAGGGAGGAGGGGGAAGAATGGTAGGGGAAACCTGTTTCTTTTGAACTCCACAAATTTAGTTTTATTAAAAAATATCTCTGTCATATTTTAATAACTCGTTATCCAGTCTCTACTCAAATTCCTCCAGTTACTAAAGATTCCCTGCTTATGGAAACAACCCATTCCAATGTGGAGCACCACACATCCACATTAGGTCCCTGCTTTCCCTTGGCCTCTCTATAGAGTCCATCTGGGTCATACATGGTTTAAACAGGGTCTAAGCTTCTTTGTCATAGCTTTCACTTCACTTCCACTTTGCAGTTGAATTATTAAAGAAGAAATGCTGTTGTGAGAATGTAGGTGGAAGTCATCACAGTAAGAACTCTCATATCCTATTGTTTTGTATAGTCCAAAATACTTTCCCTACCACTATCTCAAGAAGTAGAGTATGAAAATTTCTATCCCCATTTTAAAGGTGAGGAATCTCAGGTTCAAAAAGGGAGGAGTGAATGCTCCTAGGACATGTGGCTAGTAAGTGGCAGGGCCAGGATTGGAAACCAAGTCTTACGAGTCCAAGCCTAGTCCCCTTTCCCACTAGAGCATGCTGCCTACTAAGGAAGTCTGTAGGGTGGGATTCACAAGGGAAATAGTAACAGAGGGAAGAAGACTAGGGAACTTCGGGCCTATTGATATTCAAAGGTAATCTGTGAAAGCTCTATTAACATGTGATGGAGATGGGCTTTGTATCTAAGAAATATGTCTTTTTCTTCTAGGGAACAGAATGGCAGCTTGGCTACAAACATGATGGAAAATGCTAAACCTCCAAGTGGATCAGTGGCTACAATTTTCCCTCACTAACTCACCTTCAATAAAAATAACTTAGCAAATATTTGAGGGTCAATTTATTTATTTCCTTGGTTTATTGTTTTGTTGTTGATGAGTCTGAGAGATATCTCAAACAAGACCCTACTGAGGGGACGAGAGGGAAATCATGGAAATACAGCTATTTTGGGTTTTGTATTTAATTATTATTGAATTGTAGGATTTATAGATGGAAGTGACTTGACAGATTATCTCATCCATCTCACTGATGGGAAAGGTTTTAGCTGAGTCTTCTGGCTCCTAGAAAACCAGGATTCTTCGGTATTGTAAAAAAAAAAACCAAAATATTAATTAATATATGATTTCTATCAGTCAATTAACCAACAATTTATTTAGCACCCACTATATGCCAGGTACCAAGTAAGGGCCCAAGCATACACACACAAAAATGAAATAATCCCCACTAAATGTAACTTAGATTTGAATAAGGGAGGCAACAAGGAAATATCTCTCCATGCATGTAGAATCAATGAAAAGAGATGAATACAAAGTAGCTACATGAAAGTAATTTGAGGAGGACAGTAGGGGGAGGAGGTCATTGCAAGAAAGGCATTAGCTGAGCCTTTTTTTTTAATATTCATTTTGAACTTAAATACAAAAAGACAAAAAGGGGAGAACATTTCCATGTACACAGCACAATGTAAAAAGAGCATTGTATATAAAACCATGAATTTCTATTTCACACTGCTTACTTTAAAAAAAACAAAACAAACTGTAATAAATACTACGCATTATTTTCAAAGCTACTCTGCTTTTCTGTGCTTCCAAATTTTCTTTTGTTCTCTGCTTTTCACTTTTTAGTTTTTTTCTTCCTCTTTCCCTAACCCACCCTAGAGAAGGCAAGTATTAGGCACAAATATGTAATAATATATGTATGAATAAATATATATGTATGTGAAACTTCTAATTAGCAGTCCTTTATGTGGAGGTGGATAGCATCTTACTCCATAGGTCCTTCATAATTGATTTGAGTATTTGTAATACTCAAAATGACTTAGTTATTCAAACCTGTTCTTAGGACCATAGAGCTGTTATTGTGTACAGTGTTCTCTTGTTTCTGCTTATTTCACTCTTCCTTATTCATATAAGTCTTTCCACATTTTTTCTAAAATTCATCAGTTCATTATTTCTTATAGCACAATAATATTCCACCACAATTATATACCACAACTTGTTTAGCCATTCCCCAATTGACAGGCATCCCTTCAATTTCCAGTTCTTTGCCATCACAAAGAGAACACTAAGTATTTTTAAACATATAAATTCTTTTCCTTTTTCCCTAATCACCTTGAGAAACATACCTATAATTGTATTGCTGGTTAAAAGGATATATACAGTTTTATAACTCTTTGAACATGATTCCAGATTGCTCTCTAAAATAGTTCAATCAGTTCACAGTTCTACCAATAGTGAATTAGTGTCCCAATTTTTTCACAACCCTGCCAAAGTTTGTTGGTTTCCCTTTCTATCATTTAAACCAATCTTATAGGTAGATGATATTTCAAAGTTGTTTTAATTTGCATTTTCTAATCAATAGTGATTTAGAGCATTTTTTTCATGTATCTATTTAGCTGAGTCTTAAAGGAAGTCAGGGATTCTATGAGGCAAGTGAGTGGGGATTATATTCCAGGCATGAGGGACAGTCAATCTAGAGGCAGTGAGATGAAAATTGAAATATTGTCCTTGAGGGACACAGGGAAGGCCAAACTCACTGGAATGTAGAATATTGGAGGGGCAGTAATGTACGATGAGTCTGGAAAGATTAGTTAGAGCAAGGCTGTGAAGGAATTTAAAACCAAACAGAACAATTTCCATTTGATTCTACAAGCAAGAGTAAACCATAGTTTCTGGTCACATGGTCATATGTAATGTCAAATTTGTCTTTGAAGTAAGAGCACTGTCACAATAGCATAGAGGATGGACTAGCATGTAAATATTTCTGAGGATAGTACCCAGCATTCAATAGACACAGATTTATTAACTGAGTTACTGAATGCAATAAGTTTATATTCATATACTGTTTTGAGGTTTCAGACTACTTTGTACTTATGACCTCATTTGAGACTCACAACATCCTCATTAGATAAGTAATATTAACTAGTATTCTTCCCATTTTATAGATGAAGAGACTGGAGCTCAGATGAGTTAAATAAATTAGACAAAACCACATAGCAAATTAATGGCAGAGACTAAGTCCTAAACTGTGTGATGCAAATTGCTGTTGGAGTGCAAGGAAAGGAGAGAGTAAGGAGGCTGGAATAATAAATGGAGGCTTCATGTAGCATCTAGCATGTGAGAGATGGGCAGACTTGGGATTAAAAGTTATTAATCCTCTAAGGGTACTTGGAAACCAATTGGGAATGTGGGGAGGGGAGACTTAGGCTGTGGATATTTAAAAAAATATGTATCATTTTTAATTTAAGAAATAAAACCAGGGTTTCCATTTTGTCTAATGAATGCATTTTGATATAGTAGAAAAAACATGGGACATGGAATCTGAGAGGTCTGGGCTTTAATCCCAGTTCTGGCACACAAATTATATGTCCATAAGCAAGTTATATAGCTTCATTGTGCTTTAGTTTATTCCTCTGTAAAATGTGGAAAACATCATCTGCTTCATAGCACTGTTGCAAAGAAAATGATTGGTAACCATAAAGCATTGTATAAATTCCCACTGTTAGGGTCTCAAGACTATGCCATACAAAAACTTGTTAAACAGGGATTGTTAATTTGTATGTGTATGTGTATGTGTGCACCATGTATTTCTTTGGCAATCTGGTGAAGTCTCTGGACATCTTCTTTAAATAATATATATTTAAAATAGTGATAGGAAAGACTACATTTTAGTTGAAGTTTAGCAAAAATAAAGATGTATTTTTTTCCTATCTAGGTTCACAAAGCCTCTGAAATCTAGCCACAGAACACTCGATGGTCCATGGACCCAAGTTAAAAACCCATCTGCTAAAATAGTGAAAGATGTCTAGCATGAGGAAGACTGGAGGAAGGATAGCTATCCAATTATGTAAATGGTTGGAACATGTAAGCTAAATTCAGTTTGTTCTCATTGGCTTCAGATGGCAAAATGAAGATATAGAAGTTGTAAAGTGCCAAATTCAACAACAGAAAAAAACAAAATTTTTTATTGTTCAGCTATGTCCGACTCTTCATGATGCCATTTTGGGTTTTCTGAGCAAAGATACTGGAATGGTTTGCTGTGTTCTTCTCCAGCCCATTTTACAGATGAGGAAACTGAGGCAAACACAGTTAAGTGACTTGCCCAGGGTCACATAGAGAGCAAGTGCCTGAGGCCAGATTTGAACTCAGGAAGATGAGTCTTCCTGACTGCAGGGCAGACACTCTATCCACTGTACCACCTAGCTGACACTTGAAAATCAAAGCTGTTTAAAAGTGGAGTGAACAGACTTTGGAAATGGGGAGTTCCCTGAGTAAACCACTTGACAGACATGTTGTAGTTAGACTCAAGTTTTATTAGATGGCCTCCCTAGTCCTTTGTCACCCTGAGATTTTTTTTAAGTTGAGCTGTAAGGAACTCTGGAACATAGAATAAGAAAGTCAGAATCCTTGAAACAGAAAACTTAGAATGTCAGACTTGGAAGCATCCACACAACTATCAAATTTATTATATGGAGAAAGTAAGATCAAGAAAGGAGCAGGTCATATAGTCAGAGCTAGGCCTGAAGTCTAGATCACTAAGTTCCAAATCTAAGGTCCTTTCCCTGAACAAGGAAGCAGTGTGATATAAAGCACTGGCTCTGAAATATGAGGATTTGTGTTCATACTTCATACCCCACTTTGCATACCTATGTAGTGGAGAATTGGCTAATCAGGAGCCAGTCCTGAGAATATAAGGATGTTTTATGAGCCTACTTCTGGGCAGGTGAAAGGAAGGACTTTGCTTTCTATTTCAGAGCATGCATAGGTAAGCTATGATGATTTTCTAACAACTTGGGGACTTTCGAATGGCTACTGTGTCAAGTTTTATTGCATCAACCCAATGACTTAACAACTCAATCTCATTATTTTTTGTTGGTGTTGGTTGAAGCACAAAATACTCTAAGCCTCTTGCTGGGAAGGGAGGTAGCGCTGGTGCTAAAGGCCTGTTCTCCCCACTTAGGGCCATATATGGCCATGAAAACATTGTATCTTTGTTCCGTATCTTTATGTGTTTATTTTCTCCTGCTCTTAGATGAAGGAATATTGAAAATTGACTATGAAGTTCAGAAATTCTAGATACCAGAGGCCCAGGACCTGGAGGTCATATCAGTCTGGTAATAACTGAACCTGGCGAAGTCCCAGGAGACCTGAGGCCTGACCTCCTTGGGAGATTGTACTGTAGGCAGGGAAAGACTCATTCAGAGTCTATGCTAAATTCAGAAGTGAACTAGGGGGAGTGGATGATTTATAACAACTTCTTTAAGGGGAAGCCCCATTTTTGCAATAATGTTCATGTAATACAAATTGTTCTGATTTTTCTCACTTCACTCTGTGTTAATCCATATAAGTCTTAAGTACTCTGATCAATTCAATGAGTAATCATGATTTCCACAGTAAATGAATTTCACCCACCTCTTGACAGACAGGTGACAGATTCAATATGTGGAATGAGACACATTTTTAATGCATTTCTGTGGAAGGAAAGCTATGACAAATCTGGAAAACATACTGAAAAGCAGAGACATCATGTTTCTGATGAAGGTCCATACAGTCAAAGCTATGGTTTTTCTAGTAGTTTTTCTAGTTGTGAGAGTTGGACTATAAGGAAAGTTGAGTACCAAACAACAGATGCTTTCAAATTCCGGTGCTGGAGAAGACTTTTGAGAGTTCCTTGGACAGCAAGGAGATCAAATCAGTCAATAACTGAAGAAATTCATTCAGGATATTCACTAGACGGTCAAATACTGAAGCTGAAGCTTAAATGCTTTGACCACATAATAGTAAGACAAAATTTGGTGGAAAGGACCCTGATTTGGGGAATGATTGAAGGCAATAGGAAAGGAAGATGGAAGAGGATGAGGTGGGATAGATACTATCATAGAAACAACAAACATAAACTTGGACAGACTTTGACAGATAGTAGAAGATAGAAGGGCCTGGCCTGCTGTGGTCAGTGGGGTGATGAAGAGTTGGGCACAACTGAATAACTGAACAACAAACACAGGGTTTTTTTTGTTTAACTATACATATTGGAGGGCAGATGTGGGGTTGATTGGTAGAGTACCTGACTCACACTCAGGAAGACTTGAATTTGAATCCTGCCAAATTCCTAATTTGAGTGACTCTGCACAAGTCACTTAACCTCTTTCAGCCTCAATTTCCTCATCTGTAAAATGGAAAGAGGTGTGGAGGAAAAAAATGCTTGCTAATTTTTTAAAAAGTAATTTTTTTTTTAAGGTTGAGTACAATGTCCCCAGAGGCTGAGTTGGGAGAGGAAGAGGAGTGCTAATGGTTTTCAGGGAAATATTTTTGGACTTGTGTTCCTTCTCTAGCTTCTTAATAAATATTGTTTTTATAAAAGCTAATGAATATTAATTAGTTAGATGCTATATCATTTTAATGCTATGAGAGATATATTAATTATAATTGGTGATTTGGAAATAATACAACAGAATGAAGGTTAATCTGATGGCAATACAAAAAAAACAACAACAAAATCCCCTCAAGAATACTAGATAGGAAGACGTAACTAACCCTCTGGGAACCCAATATGCCAATACAAATGTAGCTGAAGAGATTAAAGCCAGAGTAGAAAATTACTACATGTG
>NW_027555940.1:0-25115 GCF_003287225.1 Phascolarctos cinereus
CTGCAGAATAGAATATTCTATCCTAGCACTGTACCAGTACTAAACACAGAGCCTTACATATAATCCCAGGTCTGATATTTATTACCCTTTTAGTCTTGGAAAACTAATCTCATCTCACTAGGGTTCAGTTTCCTCTTTTACAAGATGAGAAGCATCAGAATAGATAATCTCTATGGTCACTTCAAACTCTAAATATGATTCTTTGACACAGTAGGTCAGACCTGCACAACTTGGCAGTAGGTATGGGCCAAAATTAAAATAGGCTGAACTTCTTCCAGCAGCAGATAGGCTTTTAGCAGCTCATTTTCCAAGTAAAGGTATAATTAATGATTAAATTATTTTGTAAATAAACCATATTTTTTTAAAAAAGGGAAATTTCAATCAATATTAATTAATTACTCTTATTACCTAAGATTTGTTTTTATCATGAAATCATATTAATGTTAAAAAATCACTTTGCTAAGCCGTACCAGTTTTAATACAATTTTTTCAGATTTTCTTACTGTTTACATCTAGTTAATGGGACATATTACACTTCTTGTCAGCAATCAGTTTATCATACTCTGGAATCATGTTTGAAATTGGTATCTTTAGAAATCTGAAAACTAACCTTAGTAGGCACCTCATTTTCTGAGTTTACTTTCTTGATAAACCATTGTTCCCTACTTGGATTTTTCCACAATTTGGATAATTTAATTTGTTTTTCATTGGTGTCCAATTTGCTTAAGTCAGGATATTTTAATTCACAATGGTGATGAAGATTGTATTCCTTTGGAACAACTATTACTTCATGGCAAACAAGGCATAATATTTTGTCTCTCATGTAAGTAAACAGGTATCTATTTGTCCACTCTATGTTCTGATTCAATCTTCTGTTCCTTTTTATCACTCATTTTGCAAAGTTATCCCAAAAACTTTAATGTTGAAACCAAAAAATCTCCACAGAAACTGCTCACATGCAAAGAAATATTGAGCTGAGTGTCTGATCTTGGACAGAGTACCAGACACTCATAACTTGGAGGGCAGCCACATAGGTAGGGAGGAGAAGAAGCCCTCACATTGCTGTCACTCATCACATAGAGGGCATCAGCTGTGTTGTCGTGTGGCTGCACTCACTTTGTCCTTGTTCAGTACCAGTAATGAGTGAAAACACAGTGAAAAGATACAACTATTGCTCCTCTCAAACTAGAGACAGACTGACCATGGCTGGTTGCCACAAGTCACAATAGTGACTAATGCAAGGTGGGTTAAGTGGGGCATGGACATCTTTGCTTTCTTTTATATACTCTACATTTTTCATGGATTGCCCAAAATCTTTTGACAGGCCACAAGTGGCCCATGGGCTGTATTTTCTGCAGGCCTGTAGTAGGTATTTAAGAAATGTTTGCTGGGTTTAATTACATAGAACTGAATTGAATAAAAGGATAAAAGACCATTAGAAAATTGTAAAGGCCTTGGAGTTCCCAAAGCTTTACTGAACTGGTATTCAAGGTTCACAAATACCATTCATTCATCCATTCAGCAACATGTGAATGTATGAGCAGATATTGTATATATGTATATACATACATATATAAATATAGTTGTTCAGGTGTTCATTTATGTCTGATTCTTTCTAACCCCTTAGACTATGGCATGCCAATACTGTCCATGGGGTTTTCCTGGCAAAGATACTGGAGTGGTTTGCCATTTCCTTTCCTAACATATATAAATGTTCAGCAACATATACATATATGTATATACACACATACATACATACATATATATGTGTGTGTATATATATATACACATATATATATATGTATATGTATACATATATATGCAACACTTTTTTTTCATCTCTAAACACCAGGGGGCAACCTCCTTCCACAAATTTATTTTCCTGGGAGAAGGACCTGTAGTGTAGACATTCCTCAACCCAGTATTTTATTTTTTTTTAGAATGAACCTTAAAGATTTTAAAATTTATAAAAATAAAGGTAAACTGCTTCATCTATATATGGTACAGTGGAGAATCAAAATGAAGTCTTCTGACTCTTTATCTAATGCTTTGTGCTGTAGCCCATAAACTATTCCCTGTTTTGTCAAATAGTTTAGAACTTAAAAGCTATTTCAGAAGAAAGACTATAAAGCAGTAAGGAGATATGATATTTTCCCAGAAGAGAGGAGGGGATTTTTCTATAATGCTTTGGGAAAGTGTTTTTAGGCAATAACTCCCTAATTCTCAGAGCTTTTTTTTCCCTCAGTATTATATGCTGCTTACACCATAGGATTCTGTGACATTTAAGCATGTGGCTATAGACTTCACCTGAAAAGTATGGGGATACCTCGACTCTTCTTAAAATAATGCAGTGAAATGACAATAATAACAGCTAATATTTATGTATTAATTTGGGGCTATGAATTTATATACATGGTAATAGGCATTGAGCTGACTCTCTTAACCCCTCACTAGTACTGGTAAGGCAGGTCCCACATCTTGGCCAGCTTGGCTATCCACCCCTCAGAGGTCTAGGAGTAGATCTTATGGGGTAGTGAGATGGTTTCCATCATACTATTATTTCCAAGCACCCATAGAATTATTCATCCAGTTATTATGTTCTTAATATCATTTAACCAGCAATGAGTCCCTCCATTTTATTTTGACCAGTTACCTTCTTCTCAATATTCATAATCAATCAACATCAATTCACTTTATCAAAGGTATACTTAATAAGAAGGTATAATAAGAACCAAACTAGATACACCTCTGAGATCAAGAACCCACTCTCTTCTACCACCTCAGTCCCTGGGAGAACAGATTTAAATTTAAAGGGATTACTATAAAAAGTAAATTAAGTTCACTTCTAAGTGAGGTATAGCCAGTGAATAAGTCAGTCCCTTGCTTGGAGGATATAGGTGCTGGTCAGTCCATTATTGGGCCAGGTCAAGCAAGTTACACTTCAGAACTTGCTTTTCACCAGGCTCAGTTGTTATAACTGCTGTCCCATTCTCTCATAGACTTTAGGTGCCTGGACCTCTACTGGTTGTTCTGACCTTTCAAAGCTCACAAGGTCATGACTTGGTCATTTCCATCTCTGATATTTATCTAAGATTAGGGTACAAACAAAAAAAACCACATAAGCAGTAGAAGAAACATCAGAACCAATCTATGTTCACTTTCACATGGCTACTGGGTGAGGAAATGGTCTCTCAACCTGGAGGCATACAACATTTATCCCTCCTCATTTCAAATATTCCAAAGAGAGAGTTGTCTTATTCATTTCAATCCTTTGCATGTATACTCTGCTATTACCCAAAAGCCATTTAAAAGGTATTTCCCCACTACACAGTAATCCAACAGAAAATAGAGAATGCACTTGCACATGATCTGAAGCAGAATGTAAAAGGCAGACCCTTCATATACTTCCAGAAACAGCCTCACTAAGCTTTCACATGGGTTGATACTAGGCAGAGCATGATATAAATTCCATAAATACTGGGACCTTATTGGCCAATTCATGTTATCATGTAGGGTGTCTTATTTGATCCTCACAAACAACTCCAGGAGATAGATCATTTTATTTTCCCCATTTCACAGATGAAGAAACAGGCTAACAAAGGTAGAATGAATTATCCAGGGTCACATATCTAGAAAATCTCTGAGGCAGTATTCAAACTCAAGTCTTCCTAGCTCCAAGTCCAGCATTCTATCCATTCTGTCACTTTGTTGAAAAATTGTAGTGACTTGGTCTGCCTGCCTGTCATCTCCCATTTGAACAATGGGGAAGTCTCTTACATTCAAGAAGGAGTCATAATGTAATATAATGAATACAATAAATAAAATATAATAAATACAATTAATATAATACAATATGATAAATATAATATAATATAATATATATAATATAATATAATATAATATATATAATATATAATAATATAATATAATATAATATAATATAATTAATAAATTAATATAATATAATATAATAAATATAATATAATATAATATAATATATATAATATATATATATAATTAATATAATATAATATATATATAAAATATAATATGATATAATATAATAATATATATATGATAATATAATATAATATAATTATATAATATAATATAATATAATATATATATATATATATGATATAATAAATAATATATATAATATAATATAATATGATATATATGATATAATATATATAATATAATAATATAATAATATATATAATATAATAAATAATATAATAAATAATATAATATAATATAATATAATATAATATAATATAATATAATATAATATAATGTAATATAATATAAACAACATAACATAACATAACATAATATGATATAATATAATAAATATATTGTAATGTAATGTTATATAATGTAATATAATGTAATATGTATTTACATACCCATGCATACATATATGTATATACATATATATGTATCTGTGTGTGTATGTGTATATACACACACAGAGAGATAGTACTTAGCACAGTGCTTGGCACATAGTAGATGCCATACAAATGCTAGCTATTATTATGACTATCAATTCCATGTTGTTTCCATTCATGTACAATGTATTTCAGTCAAATTATCCTATTGCCCTTATAAATTTGCATTTCATCTCTTCTCGTCATATCTTTCACAAGTTTCTCCCATGCTTCAAACAAAGTCCCTTCTCATCTCTGCCTCGTAGATTTCCTATCATCCTTTCATAAGAAAGGTTCCCAATAAGTTGTAACATGTGCTGAACCTTTCCTGATAACTATTAATTTTTCACCTTCCTGAATGTATAATTTACCTACTTCTGTTTGCCTATTTTATACCGCCAGTAGAATGGAAGCTACTTGAAGGAAGATAATTTTTCTTTAATCTTTTCTTACTCCCAGTACCTGGTAAAACACCTTACCTATGTGTTTTATAAATGCTTACTGAACTGAAATGAACTAAATCAAGTTCAATCCCTATGTAATCATCTAGACTTAAATACTTCTAGTGACAGAAAGCTCATTCTTTTCCAAGGCAGTCTATTCCCCGTCTGGTTGTCTAGCTCTAATTGTTAGGAAGTTCTTCTTCATGTCACACTAAAATGTGCCCTTCCCTAACTGCCCCCTCTCTTTCCTGCCATTATTCCTAGTATTGTGCTCTGGGGCCAATTAGGACACACCTAACCCCTGTTGCCCAAGACAGCTCTTTAAACATTTAAAAATAACCGTCATTCTTCTCCCAAGCCATTTTCTTTTTTCTCTCATTTAGTATTTTATTTCCCCCTGTTATGTGTAAAAACAATTTTAACAATCATTTTTAAAACTTTGAATTCTAAATTCTCTGCCTTCCTCCCTCCCCCACCCATTGAAAACACCAACAATTCTATATAGGTTTTACATGTGTAGTCATGCAAAACATATCCATAATAGTCATGTTATAAAAGAAAATGTAGACAAAAATAAAACTCAAGAAAAATAAAAAAGTATGCTGCAATCTGTATTCAGATACCATCAGTTCTTTCTCTGGGAATGGATAGCATTTTTCATCCTAAGTCCTTCATAGTTGTCTTGTATCATTGTACTACTGAGAATAGCTAAATCATTCACAGGTGATCATCTTACAATATTGTTGTTACTTTGTACACAAGACATTTTACTTTGCATCAGCCCATGCAAGTCTTTCCAGGTTTTTCTGAGAGCATCCTGCTCATCATTTATTATCGTACAATAATATTCCATCATAATCACATAGCACAACTTATTCAGCTATTCCCTAACTGATAAGGTTCCCATAACTCCTAACTCATTTTATTCTTTAGGCTAAAAATCCTTAGTCCTTCATTTGTCACTTGATTGTTAGTACTCTCCCCATTCTAGTTATCTTCTTCTGGACGAGGCTCATCTAGAGTCATGGTCTTGGCAACCATGACCTACTCAGTGAAGCATTTTCTATTCTAGTCCCACTCTTTCTCCTACCCAAGTGCCTACTCAAATAGTTTGGACAGTAAATCCAGATGGTTCAATGTGGATGGGGTAGTGTTATATAAAGGGGGTAGTTCTTGATCTAATAGCATGGTACAGAGTTACAGCCAGAGGACATGGGTCAAAGTTTTGACTCTGCTACTAACTATCTGTATAATTTTGGACATTTAATTTTCACTCTTTGGATCTGTTTCATAATCTGTGAAATGAGACAGCTGTATTGAATGATCTTTATGGTCCTTTCTAGTTCCAAATGTCTTATCCTAAGGGCTAGAGAAAGAGGTCATTCTGAACCCTGAAAATGGAGAAATCATTGAACATCAGATCTGGAAGGATCCTTAGAGATCCTTTGATCTTTAAGATCAAAGACTCCTTCTTTTGGCAGAGATGGAAATTGAGACACCAAAAAAGGACAAGTACTTTCCCAATGTCACAGAATGAATCAGAGACCAAAAGGGGAAGCTAAAACTCAGAACTGATTTTAGGCCAGAATTATTTATACAGTTCTGCAAATTCAATAGATAAAGGGAATTGAGTCCCAGGTAGCGAATTCTGCCCCTCCTCACCCCAGTACATAAAGAGGAAGTTCATGGCAAGAGGGACATTCACATGACCAAGA
This sequence comes from Phascolarctos cinereus, assembly GCF_003287225.1. Taxonomy (NCBI): domain Eukaryota; kingdom Metazoa; phylum Chordata; class Mammalia; order Diprotodontia; family Phascolarctidae; genus Phascolarctos; species Phascolarctos cinereus. The sequence goes on from NW_027555940.1 coordinate 6,589, forward strand.
AGAAATGGAGATGCTCACATGTAGATAGGTGCAGAGAATGGTAGATGAAGAGGCTACTAACCTGGCTAAAGTATTAATTGTTAATAGCACTTTAGATGGCACTTTCATGTGTGTAAAGCATTTTGCACATATTATCTCAGTAAATCCTCACAACAACCCTGAAAGCTAGGTACAATTATTGTACTCAATTTAGCAATGCTAGGAAAATATTGAGAGGCATTAAATAGCTTCCCCAGGATCACATAGCAAGTAAGTCCCCAAGATAGGATTCAAACCCAGATCTTCATTACTCCATTGCTGGTTTTCTTTTGCCACATTATTTGCCAAGTAGTCAAGGCTCATTATTTTTTGTTTGTTTGTTTGTTTTTTTGATAAGGCAATGGCGTTAAGTGACTTGCCTACAGTCACACAGCTAGTTAAGTGTTATGTGTCTAGGCTGTATTTGAACTCAGGTCCCCTGACTTCAAGGTCAGAGCTCTATCCATTGCTCCACCTAAGAAGCACTGAGGGAAAGAGAGAAGGATGGCATGAAGGATGTGAAAGTGAAAAGCCAAGGAAGTTGAAAGGCAGGTTCTGAAAAGGGGTTTGATCTGTGGGCCAGTTTAGTCTTAGTTGGAGGTGGGGTTGCATTCTGAAGGAGCCACATCCTGGACTGGAGGGACATATCAGATTTAGGTAGAAATCATCAGACTCCTGGGAGGAGAAAGAAAACAGTTTACTGGGAAAAAATCATTGCAGCAAATTTCTCCAATAAAGGTTTGATATCTAAGATATATAAGGAGCTAATTAAGATATATTGAACTAAGAGACAATGAACCATTCTTCAAGTGGTCAAAGGATATGAGCAGTTAGCTCTCTAAGGAAGAAATTCAAAATATCAATGGCCATATTGCAAAAAAAAATCCCTTCCAAATCCATTATAATTAGGCAAATGCTAATTAAAACAAGCCTGACATTCTACCTCATACCCTTCAGATTAGTAGACTTAAAAAAAAGGAAAATGACAAATGTTAAAGAGTCTCTAAGAAAATAGGCATACTAAAGCACTGCTGATGAATCTGTGAATTGTGTCAGCCATCCTGCGAAGTGCTACACTGTGTACACCCTTTGATGCAGCAATAACACTATCATTCCTACCTCTAAAAGAAATCAAAGAAAGACAAAAAGGACAGATATGAACACAGAGTTACAGCAGCTCTTTTTGTCTATTGAGTTAATCAGTCAAATTACCACATTCCACTTATAGTAAATTAGAGGATAGTTTATCTTGATACCTTTATCAAATGAGAATACATCTTGATTAGTTTTTAAATGTGAACAAGGCCTGGAAAATCTATTGTACTTCTATTATGTGTAACTGGAAATCTGTTCAGATTGGATGAAGGACTTCAACTTGCCCTATGGAGCTTGTATCAAATCAATGAGATGGCTTAGCATGAAGGTTTCAAGTGTCTTGTGGCAGAAAGGAGAAAGGTGCCACTGAGAAGGAATCATTTATGGGGTTGGGAAGAGGAGATGATCTTGGGCTTCAGTCTCAGTCTCCTCTTTTTGTAAAAAAAAAAAAAGCTTCATGAACTTCAGAGTACCAGCATATCTAGGACAACAATGACTGGTTAGCACTTGCATCAGAAGTGGAGGCTATACTGGACATGATGAAGAAAACCATATTCAGGGCTCTACAAGGAGCCACACAGAGAATCTACATCTACCAAAGGAGAACTTCGTGGGTTTTTTCCCAAAGGAGAGCAAAGAGCTGCCAGCCACCAAGGACTTTAAGATACCAATTTGCCAATGTTTGTTTAAAATTCAAATCACTTTTTTCCCCTGGAATTTGTATCTTCTGATAGAAGAGTGTGTCATAGACTTTTGAGGGATATTTTATATCAACTGTTCTTTCCATACCATTTCAGTAAATGCCCCCTTCATAAAAGCTAATGAAGTCTGGTTGACTAAATGATATCAACTAAAAATCATGGAGGGAATAACACCAGTGGGGTTCATTAAATATCATTATAAAAACCATCTCCCAGTTCTTCAGGGAATCCTGAAGGGAGAAATGAGAACTTGCCTCTGGATTTTGAAAACAAAATAGCTCCAAGAGTATATGTTATGGATATTAAGAACTGGACATGAGTGGGTTGCCAATTGGGGATTGATTGAACAAATTATGGCTATGTGTGTAAAATATTATCATCCTGTAAAAATGATGAAAGGGAAAACATTTGTAAACTGATACGTAGTGAATTGATCAGAACCCAGATAGAAATTTATATAATAAGAACAACATTGAAAAGAAAAGCAATTTTGAAAGACTTAAGAATGGGTTCAATATGACGAATAACCGTGATTCCAGACAACTAATAATGAAACATGCGCCAGCCTTTTGACAGGGAGGTAATGAACTCAAGGTTCAGAATGAGATATATAATTTCAGATGTGCATACTATGGGAATTTCTTTTGGTTGAACTATGCATATTTGGCACAAAAGTTTGTTTTTTGTTCATTTGTTTCAATTTGTGTGTGTGGAGAGGGAAGTTAGTGATAAGGTTATCACAAGAAAAAGAAAAAAAAGAGAACAAGTGAAACATTTTAATCCCAGAAGAGAACAAGAGGAAGGCCAGAAGAAAACATAGACTAGCAGAACAGCTTTTGACAGTTATAACCAGAATTTGTTATGAACTTAAAAGGAAAAGTGAGTTGTACATTATTGACAGCCATGGTTTCATACATAATAGGGTTTTTTTTTTTGCTCTGTTGTATATATGGAAATTCTCATTGTATTTGTTTGTTAAATTTAGAATAAAAATGAATGAAATTTTAACAAAAAAGACACCACAGAGGGAAGTTGAATAAATCTTGCCAGCAACTTCTGATCCTGTAACCAACATGATGGTGAGCCAGACATTTTCTTCATGAACTTGGAAAATTTCTCATATTTATGAGAAAATTACATGTACATAATAAGTAATTGTAGCTCTCTCCATAAGCCAAGATGTTAAGTCAAACAAGGTAACAGCCTGAAAAATTAACAGGAGAACTATAGGAAAATGGAACCTCACTCTTCTGAAGGAGCAATGCCTGCAACAGTGCTCAGACAGAAAATCAAAGAACAGAAAGAACTGGAGCAGCCATGAAATCTCCAATATGAGAGATCTAATACCCCAGGCAGAAGGGAGAATGGTCACTAAGACATCTAATAAATACTAACATATCCAAATAAATATTTCAAGATAAAGGAAATTGGACCAACAATGATGAGGGAGAAGGTTCCGTGATTTATCAAGATGGCATGGAATCACAGCAGTTCCTGAATTATTCCAGAGAGAAATAAGAATTGTGAAAGCAAAATTGATGGCCTATATGGCAGAAATCATTGATACTATTTAAACAGTAACAACAGAAATCTTGAATCTATGGTGGCAAATCTCTCCAAAGAAGCAAAAGAGAGAGCAACTGACAGGGAATGAAAATATGCAGAAGTGAAGGACAAATTTGAAGAAGATATGCAAAAATCAATAATGCTAAAAGTGCACAAGAACTGTATAAAAGCAAAACATTGATCGACTTAAGTATCATAAGTCTCCCAGTACATCATGCCAAGACAAAACACTGAAACAACATATTGTGAAAGATTATACAAAAAGACTGACCAGAACTTCTGAATACATAAAACAAAGTACCAATTAAAATAGTCCATAAACATACTCTAGGGGTTGGGAGGAACACTGTACTGCAAACTCCAAGACACGTATGTGGTGGTTAAATTGAACAATTTCATTGATGGGCAATAGGTTTCACAAGCAACCAGGAGAGAAATCTTTAAATACTAAGGAAAGGAAATTCAAATAACACCATACTATTATCTAGCCCTCAGAAGCTACTGAAAGGAAAGGAATAATAGATTCCCCAAATCAAAAATACATTATAAAAAAGAGGAAATATTGTTATTTCTTCTTTCCCTGGAACACTGCCTTATTTTGGCAGAATGGCTCATGTAGCTCAATCAAACTATGAGCTATGCCATGCAGCGTTAGTGGAGAGCTTGACAAAATTCTGGTGATCCACTAGAGAAGGAAATGGCAAACTACTCCAGTATCTTTGTGAAGAAAACCCCATGGACAGTACTAAAATGATAAAAGAGGTGATAGCAGAAGATGAGCCCCTCAGGTCGGAAGGTATCCAATACACTAGTGAGGAAGAGTAGAGGACAATTATAAGTACCTCCAGGACTAACGAAGCAGTTGGGCCAAAGCCAAAAGGAAGCTCAGCTGTGGATGTGTCTGGTGGCGAAAGGAAAGTTTGATGCTGCAAAGGTTAATACAGACTTCGAGAGATAGTGAAAGGATAGAAGGAGTTGGCATGCTAAGGTCCATGAGGTCATGAAGAGTCAGACATGACTGAACAACAACAACAAAAGCAAAAAGGTCAAGATGCAGCCCGAGGTGACATATCCTGGAGGTTGAACTTAATCATTAGTGAAGGATATGTACGTGTAATAAAAAAAGAGGCATCTGAAGCTTTTGAAAAAAAAAGACACGAGAAGACATTTGCAAACTTCTCAGACAGTAGATACACAAGAAAAGTAAATGCAGCAAACAAGGAAAACACAAATAAAATAAATTACTTCAGAAAAAAGGAGAGAACTGGAAGGAGAAATAACAATAACTAGCATTTATATAGCACTTTATATGCTTTATATGTATATATGTATATATACTTTATATGTATATTTATATATACATATGTAGCACCACATATATATATAATATATATATATATAAAGCACTTTGCAAATATTTTCTCATTTTATCTTCATAATAACACTGAGAGGTAAGTTCTATTATCCCTACTTTATAGGTGAGGAAACTAAGGCACAAAGATTTAAGAGATTTGCCCATAGTCATATAATTAGTAAATAAAGCTGGATTTGAACTCAGGTCTTACTGAGTCCAGATCCAGCATTCCATGTAATGTGCCACCTAGCTGCCTCTATGGGATTAAAAAAACAACAACGACAAACAAAAACAACAACACAACAGAGCAACCATTAAGAAATTTATTTCTAAAAATACGTAAAAATAAATGTGAAAATAGAAATTAAATAGAAATGATGGTGGAAGAACAGGCCTGAAACATTATAGATTAAACCACTCTACCCACCCTCTACAAGGGAATTAATGTGTTTTATTTTGATTTTTTTTATGAGATTAAATTGCAGAATGAAAGGAAGCATGAAAGATGAGAGGGAAGCTACTACATTGAGGGGACTTGTGTGATATACCCTAATCAATCAATATTAAATAATGAAAGGAGAACTCCTGTAATCCTTGGGAAGACAAGAAGCTACAGGAGAGAATGTCCCAGGTGGTAAAGAGAGGAATTAAAACAGAAAGAAAGAAAGAAAGAAAGAAAGAAAGAAAGAAAGAAAGAAAAGAAAGAAAGAAAGAAGAAAGAAAGAAAGAAAGAAAGAAAGAAAGAAAGACTGTCTTAATACAGTGGTGGAATGGATTCTACCGAAGAACCCTGTATTGGGGGAGAAATGCATTCTATGATGGGAGATAGGGATTTTACAGTGATTGTGATCTGCAAGGATTTGGTTCTAAGGAAGAGAATAACACCTTTGGAAAAGTGCTGTATTTTCATGAACAGCATTCTGCATTAGGAGATAGATAATTAGAGTTCCCGGGATAACTAGCATCCAGAAGGGCAGAAGAACATGGACCCACTTAAAAAAAGATCCCATGACAAATGGGAAATGAGAGACTTGGGAAAATTTCTATCACAAGGCAATACTTCTGGCCTCTCTATCTCCTATAAGAATTGATACCTCTAAGAGTGAGGCACAACAGACAAAAGGAGAAGGGCCAACATCTACAGGACAATAAAATAGAAATTATTTAGAAGAGGGAACTCTTCTTAGAAACTTTAATTCCATAAGGAAAGTAGAAACTAAAACAGAAAGAATCTATAAGTATAAGCACCATAAATCAAAGAATAAAAGTTTAGAATAGATAGGAAGGGAAGAGAACTAATGAAGAGAAAAGAGAAAGGAATCTTTTCAGTGACTCTTGCTGGGAGGAATCATACACTGACTGAGGATGCCACCCTACAAGGGAAGGGATCAGATGCTGAAGGAATAAAGGAAGCAGGCAAATTAAAACTCTGGGGAGTCAGATTCCAATAAGGTCAAGGGGATTATCATACCCCAGTTGGAAGGAGGGAGGGTTGAGGAGAAAAGGAAAGAAAGGAAATTGTCAGGCACTGTGCTACATGCTTTACAAATATTACTCATCCGATCCTCACAATGATCCTGAGAGGTAGATGCTGTTATTTATCCCATTTTACAGTTGAGACAACTGAGACAGACATAGTAATTTGCCCAAGATCACACAGCTAGTCTGTGGTCAGAGTTGAGTTCATGTCTTCCTGACTCCAGGCCAAGTCTTGTATCCACTCTGCCACCTAGCTAGATGGGGTAAGACTGGGGTTGGGAATAAAGAGGAGATCTAACTATGGGGAGGGAGGCCTAGTCTCTAAATGATGGTTAAAAGGAATTAGGAGTTGAGGGGAATCATTTGCCTCAGAAGGGAAAGGGAAGTTTGAAAATGTTTGTGTTCTCTTAACAGATTGTGGCCAAAGACAGAGCTGGATGGCCCCACAATAAGAGAGTTTCCTGAACTCCCTGGATCAAATTAACCAAAAGTGCACAGTTCAGGAAAATGGATTGGGTGTGCCCTTCATTAAGCACAGTTAGACACTCAGCTCAGGGTGTGTGATATGGAAACTGATGTTTGGAGATGTATTTGAATGGAGGTATCAGTGTAATGAGTGTACCTGCCTGCACAGAACATCCCTGGAGCAAGCATCTTTTAGTTCCTGGTGCCGCTCTTTGCGAGGACTGCAAAAGCAGATTTCATCACTAGGTGGAGGATCTGGCTGCCTGCCCTGTGGATGAGCATTTGGCTGGGTATCCATGGATCCCCTTATAAATGCCACTTGGGGGCCTCAGTCTGGCAGTACACCACTGAATTCTCAACAGACCAGTCACCCCACATTGCCATGACTTCTTCACGCAGCTCAATGTTTCTGCTCTGCTTGACCTGCACCTTCTTAATTGTGGGTGAGTGTAAGATCTTTTTTTTTTGGTTGTTGTTTTTTCTGAAGTCTACTAGCAATGGGCTTATGTACTTTATGGACCGACCAAGCATGGAGCAGATAAGGGTGGTAAAATAGACAGAGTGCTGTGCCTGGAGTCAGGAAGTTTTTGTTGTTCTGTCCTTTCTTTCATGCCTAACTCTTTGTGACCCCATTTGGTGTTTTCTTGGCAAAGATACTGGAGTGGTTTGCCATTTCCTTCTTCAGCTCATTTTTTCAGGTGAGGAAACTGAGGCAAAGAGGATTAATGACTTGTTTAAGGTCACACAGCTAGTAATTGTCTGAGGATAGATTTGAACTCAGGTCTTCTAGACTCTAGGCCCAGCACTCTATCCTTTGTGCCACCTAGCTGTCCTAATGAGTCTACTGAGTAAATGTATAGAGGGCTTTGCATACTGCCTCAGAAAGTAAGCTTTCTTCTGGGAAAATATGGTCTATTTATCCAGCAAGTGGAGTCTCTTGTCATCATATAAAGAGACTTCCAAAAGGGCATGGCTGGTAATGAGGATGAGAATAATGCTTTGGGTCAAGGATATATTAGATAGTACATGAGAGTCCTTTTAGCTCTGTGATATGAGGGCTTTGTCCATCAACACCAATCTCATTGACTCTTTTGCTCTATGAGACCATACTACAAGAATGCCTATAGGTTTATTGCTCCCATGACCACATGACACAACTATATATCCATTATTGCCACTTAGCTACATAAGAAAAATAAAGACAGATACATGGTTTTGTACAAAAAACCTTCCTTTACAAAGGCTTAGAATATCTGGAAGAGTATTTTTTTAAACACAGCACTAATGAAGACACTGTGTAATGGAGAAAGCACTTCACTGGGAGTCCAAAGAGGCAGGGAGGCATCATGTATAATGTGAAAACACTATATTCTTGAGTCAGAGAACCTGGGTTCAAAGCCCACCTCTGCCATTTACTATCACTTGCCCAAATCACATGGTCTCCCCTGGTCCCAGTTTCTTCATTTGTAAAATAAGAGGTTCGGGCTAGATAATCCCTTCAACTTTAGGTCTCTTCTAGTCTTGTTATGCCATAAACTTGCCGTATGACTTTGAACAAGTCACTTCTCCTTTCAGGGCCTCAGTTTTCATTATCTATGAACTGAGGAAAATAATACTTGTATTACTTACCAAAGCAGGGATTTTGGGAGGGTTAAGGACATATGGCACTTTATAGCCATGTGTAAATGATGTATTACTTATCAACAGTGGCTTTATTTATGGATTTTACTGACTCTTCCAAGAGCCAACTATTGGAATAATTTCCATAAATCTCTATTGCAAAAATTGTTCTTTACTCCATGGCGATTTTGCTGTCATTTGCTCTAAGGGTTTATTTTCTTGAGTGGTAATGAGGCAGCTAGGTGGTACAGCGGATAGATTGCTGGGCCTGGAGTCAAGGAGACTCACCTTCCTAAATTTAAATATGGTCTCAGACACTCACTAGCTGTGTGACTCTGGGCAAGTTGCTTAATCTTGCGAGCTGTAGAAGGAAATGGCAAACCAATATCTTTACCAAGAAAACCCCAAAGCTCACAAAGATTAGAACACAAACGAAATAACGGACCAACAGGTAAGAAAAGAGCAGGTGTAGGGTCCAGTCACTGCTTTATTCAAGTGAAATTAATCACGCCCAAATCAGAACTCTCTGGATTTCACTTTGACCACCTCTAAAACAAGTAGATTGTATTGGTCTATAGAAACCCTTCTGGCTCAGACAGTCTGCATTCTGCGATTCTTCCAAACCATAGTGAGTGTCTCGTGAATATCTGATGTCTCCTTAATTTCAGATGCTGTAAGTCAAGGCGGCTATCAGGTACGTGCTACTCTCTCTATTAGAGGCTCCATTCCTGTCGAGGCAGAAGATGAATGACCAATCATCCACTGATCCTGCAATTGGGTTGTCATTCACATGACCCAAGCCTATTTGTATGAACTCATTGATGGCTGGGAGTGACACAGAAGGAGCATGAGGCCAGGTGCCTATCTGATGGAAATTATAGTCTTGCATGAGAATAAGACAGGGACACATGGACCTACCAACGAGAGAATATGAAAGTGAATTTAGAAGAACAAGATATTGTGAGGAATTGGTCCCTTCTGACTGGAGAATACCAGGGAAGGCTTACTAGAAGAGGTGACATTTCAGCCAGTTACACTGGGAAAAGAGCATACTGACTGGACTATTCTGTTTTATATACTAAGGTCTCTTCCAGCTTTAAAATTCTGTATTTTGGGGTTTTAAGATCTCTCCCAACTTGAACATTCTCTGATTTAAGTTCTAAGTCCTTCCTAGCTTTAACATTCAGTGATCTAAGGTACCCTTCAAACTAACATGTGATAGTCCAGGTTCTAAAAGTCTGTCCTAGTTTTGATGGTCTGTTTGTAAGACTTCATCCTGCTTTTCCATACACCACAACACATCAGTGCACAAACTCTTCCAGTGCTACTGTAGGTACAAGAATAACAACAAAAAATACTGTTCTTGCCACAGAGACTCTGCACCTTCTTTTCTGGAAATTATTCTTTCATGGAACTCTACTGAAACCTTATACTGTATTATTTAGTGTTTTAAAATTTTAAAATAATATTTCCCCAATTACATGTGAAGACAATTTTTAGCATTCATTTAAAAATCTTTTTTGAGTTCCAAATTCTCTCCCTTCTTTTCTTAGATGTAATCAATTTGATATAGGTTATACATGTATAATCATGCAAAACAAATTTCTGTATTAGTCACAGACTAAAAGGAAAAAAAAACAAGCAAAAGTAAAGTGGAAAGTAGTATGCTGCAATCAGACTCCATCATTTCTTTCTCTGGATGTGGATAGCATTTAGTCTTTTAAAAGCGAGACTACAATCTATGCCAATGTGAGAAAATCTTGATTTGAAAGAAAAGTGTTTCATCTATTGTTGAATGGAATTGTCCTCCAGATAAACTTAATTTTGCCTCCCCATAGTATCCACCCATGGCACCTAGTTCTGCCCTCTGGGCCTAGTTGAATAAGTCTAACTCCCCTTGCCACATAGCTTTAACATACAGGAAGTCCATGACCAAGCCCCCCCCCACACTAGTCCAGTCCTATCCGCTCTCCTCAGGACTGAATTATAATATCCTCCCCTTTTGTCTATTGCTCTTAGATACAAAACATTGCTGTGAAAAGACAAATTCATGCTGAAGGATCTCTATTTGGCTAGCAGTGCAATAGCTATTCAAATCTCCTTTTCCCTCAGACTCACAGATATACACACACAGAACTCAGTCACTTCCTTGCAACCTTCCTGACTCTCTCTTTTTCCTTTCTAACTGTCACCCTTTCACCTGGGCTGTGAACTGTGTTTTGAAAAGAGATATGGTCTAAAACTCAGAAGACCTGAACTCACTTCAGTGCTCTGCTATTTATTGCTTGTATGATCTAGAGCCAGATATTTTTTTCTCTGGACCTCAGTTTGCTTCTTCCGTAGAATGAGAGTTTTAGCTTAGATCATCTCCTAAGGCCCCGTCCTGGACCAGCTCCACTGGTCCATTGTCCTCTCCCTTCTCCTTTGATCTTGATGCTTCAGTTATTGCATTTTTTTCCTTCTACTATCTCTGTGGGCCAGATGAAATCTACAATTCTACATGTGGTTCTAATCTGTCACATTTTAGGAGGAACACAGAGCTGGAACATAGCTAGAGTTGGAAAACCAGGAATGGTGAGGAGTCCAGAAACTATCATTTGAGGATCATTTGAAAGGACTTGTCTGTGTTTAGCCTGAAGAATTGAAGACTTAGGGGAGGCAGAGTAAGGGCCTAATTGTTGTCTTTAGCTATTTTTAGTACTCTTATAAGGAAAGGCGTTGGATTTTTTTTCTGTTTGATCCCAGAGGGCAGAGCTAAGAGCAGCAGTAATTGTGTAAGGGAGAAAGGAAGGGAAGTTTCAGAGAGGCAGATTTTAACAATAAGAATCTTCCAAAAGTGGGATGGGATGCCTCAAGGAGTAATGAGTTCTCTCTCCTTGGATCAGAAGCTAATGAGCACGTAACAGAGCTCTCATTGAGGGTACTCTTACTCAGCACTGGTTAAACTAGATGGCTTCCAGAGTCTCTTCCAGCCCTGAGAGTTGATGATTCTATGAAACTTTCCCCCTGAAATCTAAGATCTACAACATTTTCTAAATGCTAATTGTAACTAATCACACTGCAAATTTATTGAGTCTGCATAATGAACTGTCCCTTATGGTGGTTTGAGGGTAAATGGAATTCTGGAGTTAGGCAAGCAGAGGGTAAACCAGGTCTCCATCTGTTGGCATCTGTTGTGGGAGCCAGCAATGGGGTAGTGGAAAGAGCACTGGGTTTTTAATTAGATACCTAGCTTCAAATCCTGGTTCTCCTAACTACTTCTGTGGCCTTGGGCAGTTTTTCTGTTAATCTGTTTACTCATCTGTAAATGGAATGGTTAAAGACCAGATGTTCCTAAAATGTCTCTAGTTCTAAATCCTAGAATCTTCTTGGGTACAGAACTGAAAATATTGTATTGCTATTGCAGGCTCAGTGCAAAACATTTCAAGGCACCAGCCCCAGGAGAAAACACTCAATGTCCCAATATTCAAAAACCAGTGTGTGGCACAGATGGCCAGACCTACAAGAATCTCTGTGAATTCTGCAAGGTAGCTATGTGAGTATAAAGATATTCCATTTTTGAATCCCAGGGGCTGGGAACAGAAGGGAGGAGGGGGAAGAATGGTAGGGGAAACCTGTTTCTTTTGAACTCCACAAATTTAGTTTTATTAAAAAATATCTCTGTCATATTTTAATAACTCGTTATCCAGTCTCTACTCAAATTCCTCCAGTTACTAAAGATTCCCTGCTTATGGAAACAACCCATTCCAATGTGGAGCACCACACATCCACATTAGGTCCCTGCTTTCCCTTGGCCTCTCTATAGAGTCCATCTGGGTCATACATGGTTTAAACAGGGTCTAAGCTTCTTTGTCATAGCTTTCACTTCACTTCCACTTTGCAGTTGAATTATTAAAGAAGAAATGCTGTTGTGAGAATGTAGGTGGAAGTCATCACAGTAAGAACTCTCATATCCTATTGTTTTGTATAGTCCAAAATACTTTCCCTACCACTATCTCAAGAAGTAGAGTATGAAAATTTCTATCCCCATTTTAAAGGTGAGGAATCTCAGGTTCAAAAAGGGAGGAGTGAATGCTCCTAGGACATGTGGCTAGTAAGTGGCAGGGCCAGGATTGGAAACCAAGTCTTACGAGTCCAAGCCTAGTCCCCTTTCCCACTAGAGCATGCTGCCTACTAAGGAAGTCTGTAGGGTGGGATTCACAAGGGAAATAGTAACAGAGGGAAGAAGACTAGGGAACTTCGGGCCTATTGATATTCAAAGGTAATCTGTGAAAGCTCTATTAACATGTGATGGAGATGGGCTTTGTATCTAAGAAATATGTCTTTTTCTTCTAGGGAACAGAATGGCAGCTTGGCTACAAACATGATGGAAAATGCTAAACCTCCAAGTGGATCAGTGGCTACAATTTTCCCTCACTAACTCACCTTCAATAAAAATAACTTAGCAAATATTTGAGGGTCAATTTATTTATTTCCTTGGTTTATTGTTTTGTTGTTGATGAGTCTGAGAGATATCTCAAACAAGACCCTACTGAGGGGACGAGAGGGAAATCATGGAAATACAGCTATTTTGGGTTTTGTATTTAATTATTATTGAATTGTAGGATTTATAGATGGAAGTGACTTGACAGATTATCTCATCCATCTCACTGATGGGAAAGGTTTTAGCTGAGTCTTCTGGCTCCTAGAAAACCAGGATTCTTCGGTATTGTAAAAAAAAAAACCAAAATATTAATTAATATATGATTTCTATCAGTCAATTAACCAACAATTTATTTAGCACCCACTATATGCCAGGTACCAAGTAAGGGCCCAAGCATACACACACAAAAATGAAATAATCCCCACTAAATGTAACTTAGATTTGAATAAGGGAGGCAACAAGGAAATATCTCTCCATGCATGTAGAATCAATGAAAAGAGATGAATACAAAGTAGCTACATGAAAGTAATTTGAGGAGGACAGTAGGGGGAGGAGGTCATTGCAAGAAAGGCATTAGCTGAGCCTTTTTTTTTAATATTCATTTTGAACTTAAATACAAAAAGACAAAAAGGGGAGAACATTTCCATGTACACAGCACAATGTAAAAAGAGCATTGTATATAAAACCATGAATTTCTATTTCACACTGCTTACTTTAAAAAAAACAAAACAAACTGTAATAAATACTACGCATTATTTTCAAAGCTACTCTGCTTTTCTGTGCTTCCAAATTTTCTTTTGTTCTCTGCTTTTCACTTTTTAGTTTTTTTCTTCCTCTTTCCCTAACCCACCCTAGAGAAGGCAAGTATTAGGCACAAATATGTAATAATATATGTATGAATAAATATATATGTATGTGAAACTTCTAATTAGCAGTCCTTTATGTGGAGGTGGATAGCATCTTACTCCATAGGTCCTTCATAATTGATTTGAGTATTTGTAATACTCAAAATGACTTAGTTATTCAAACCTGTTCTTAGGACCATAGAGCTGTTATTGTGTACAGTGTTCTCTTGTTTCTGCTTATTTCACTCTTCCTTATTCATATAAGTCTTTCCACATTTTTTCTAAAATTCATCAGTTCATTATTTCTTATAGCACAATAATATTCCACCACAATTATATACCACAACTTGTTTAGCCATTCCCCAATTGACAGGCATCCCTTCAATTTCCAGTTCTTTGCCATCACAAAGAGAACACTAAGTATTTTTAAACATATAAATTCTTTTCCTTTTTCCCTAATCACCTTGAGAAACATACCTATAATTGTATTGCTGGTTAAAAGGATATATACAGTTTTATAACTCTTTGAACATGATTCCAGATTGCTCTCTAAAATAGTTCAATCAGTTCACAGTTCTACCAATAGTGAATTAGTGTCCCAATTTTTTCACAACCCTGCCAAAGTTTGTTGGTTTCCCTTTCTATCATTTAAACCAATCTTATAGGTAGATGATATTTCAAAGTTGTTTTAATTTGCATTTTCTAATCAATAGTGATTTAGAGCATTTTTTTCATGTATCTATTTAGCTGAGTCTTAAAGGAAGTCAGGGATTCTATGAGGCAAGTGAGTGGGGATTATATTCCAGGCATGAGGGACAGTCAATCTAGAGGCAGTGAGATGAAAATTGAAATATTGTCCTTGAGGGACACAGGGAAGGCCAAACTCACTGGAATGTAGAATATTGGAGGGGCAGTAATGTACGATGAGTCTGGAAAGATTAGTTAGAGCAAGGCTGTGAAGGAATTTAAAACCAAACAGAACAATTTCCATTTGATTCTACAAGCAAGAGTAAACCATAGTTTCTGGTCACATGGTCATATGTAATGTCAAATTTGTCTTTGAAGTAAGAGCACTGTCACAATAGCATAGAGGATGGACTAGCATGTAAATATTTCTGAGGATAGTACCCAGCATTCAATAGACACAGATTTATTAACTGAGTTACTGAATGCAATAAGTTTATATTCATATACTGTTTTGAGGTTTCAGACTACTTTGTACTTATGACCTCATTTGAGACTCACAACATCCTCATTAGATAAGTAATATTAACTAGTATTCTTCCCATTTTATAGATGAAGAGACTGGAGCTCAGATGAGTTAAATAAATTAGACAAAACCACATAGCAAATTAATGGCAGAGACTAAGTCCTAAACTGTGTGATGCAAATTGCTGTTGGAGTGCAAGGAAAGGAGAGAGTAAGGAGGCTGGAATAATAAATGGAGGCTTCATGTAGCATCTAGCATGTGAGAGATGGGCAGACTTGGGATTAAAAGTTATTAATCCTCTAAGGGTACTTGGAAACCAATTGGGAATGTGGGGAGGGGAGACTTAGGCTGTGGATATTTAAAAAAATATGTATCATTTTTAATTTAAGAAATAAAACCAGGGTTTCCATTTTGTCTAATGAATGCATTTTGATATAGTAGAAAAAAACATGGGACATGGAATCTGAGAGGTCTGGGCTTTAATCCCAGTTCTGGCACACAAATTATATGTCCATAAGCAAGTTATATAGCTTCATTGTGCTTTAGTTTATTCCTCTGTAAAATGTGGAAAACATCATCTGCTTCATAGCACTGTTGCAAAGAAAATGATTGGTAACCATAAAGCATTGTATAAATTCCCACTGTTAGGGTCTCAAGACTATGCCATACAAAAACTTGTTAAACAGGGATTGTTAATTTGTATGTGTATGTGTATGTGTGCACCATGTATTTCTTTGGCAATCTGGTGAAGTCTCTGGACATCTTCTTTAAATAATATATATTTAAAATAGTGATAGGAAAGACTACATTTTAGTTGAAGTTTAGCAAAAATAAAGATGTATTTTTTTCCTATCTAGGTTCACAAAGCCTCTGAAATCTAGCCACAGAACACTCGATGGTCCATGGACCCAAGTTAAAAACCCATCTGCTAAAATAGTGAAAGATGTCTAGCATGAGGAAGACTGGAGGAAGGATAGCTATCCAATTATGTAAATGGTTGGAACATGTAAGCTGAATTCAGTTTGTTCTCATTGGCTTCAGATGGCAAAATGAAGATATAGAAGTTGTAAAGTGCCAAATTCAACAACAGAAAAAAACAAAATTTTTTATTGTTCAGCTATGTCCGACTCTTCATGATGCCATTTTGGGTTTTCTGAGCAAAGATACTGGAATGGTTTGCTGTGTTCTTCTCCAGCCCATTTTACAGATGAGGAAACTGAGGCAAACACAGTTAAGTGACTTGCCCAGGGTCACATAGAGAGCAAGTGCCTGAGGCCAGATTTGAACTCAGGAAGATGAGTCTTCCTGACTGCAGGGCAGACACTCTATCCACTGTACCACCTAGCTGACACTTGAAAATCAAAGCTGTTTAAAAGTGGAGTGAACAGACTTTGGAAATGGGGAGTTCCCTGAGTAAACCACTTGACAGACATGTTGTAGTTAGACTCAAGTTTTATTAGATGGCCTCCCTAGTCCTTTGTCACCCTGAGATTTTTTTTAAGTTGAGCTGTAAGGAACTCTGGAACATAGAATACAGAAAGTCAGAATCCTTGAAACAGAAAACTTAGAATGTCAGACTTGGAAGCATCCACACAACTATCAAATTTATTATATGGAGAAAGTAAGATCAAGAAAGGAGCAGGTCATATAGTCAGAGCTAGGCCTGAAGTCTAGATCACTAAGTTCCAAATCTAAGGTCCTTTCCCTGAACAAGGAAGCAGTGTGATATAAAGCACTGGCTCTGAAATATGAGGATTTGTGTTCATACTTCATACCCCACTTTGCATACCTATGTAGTGGAGAATTGGCTAATCAGGAGCCAGTCCTGAGAATATAAGGATGTTTTATGAGCCTACTTCTGGGCAGGTGAAAGGAAGGACTTTGCTTTCTATTTCAGAGCATGCATAGGTAAGCTATGATGATTTTCTAACAACTTGGGGACTTTCGAATGGCTACTGTGTCAAGTTTTATTGCATCAACCCAATGACTTAACAACTCAATCTCATTATTTTTTGTTGGTGTTGGTTGAAGCACAAAATACTCTAAGCCTCTTGCTGGGAAGGGAGGTAGCGCTGGTGCTAAAGGCCTGTTCTCCCCACTTAGGGCCATATATGGCCATGAAAACATTGTATCTTTGTTCCGTATCTTTATGTGTTTATTTTCTCCTGCTCTTAGATGAAGGAATATTGAAAATTGACTATGAAGTTCAGAAATTCTAGATACCAGAGGCCCAGGACCTGGAGGTCATATCAGTCTGGTAATAACTGAACCTGGCGAAGTCCCAGGAGACCTGAGGCCTGACCTCCTTGGGAGATTGTACTGTAGACAGGGAAAGACTCATTCAGAGTCTATGCTAAATTCAGAAGTGAACTAGGGGGAGTGGATGATTTATAACAACTTCTTTAAGGGGAAGCCCCATTTTTGCAATAATGTTCATGTAATACAAATTGTTCTGATTTTTCTCACTTCACTCTGTGTTAATCCATATAAGTCTTAAGTACTCTGATCAATTCAATGAGTAATCATGATTTCCACAGTAAATGAATTTCACCCACCTCTTGACAGACAGGTGACAGATTCAATATGTGGAATGAGACACATTTTTAATGCATTTCTGTGGAAGGAAAGCTATGACAAATCTGGAAAACATACTGAAAAGCAGAGACATCATGTTTCTGATGAAGGTCCATACAGTCAAAGCTATGGTTTTTCTAGTAGTTTTTCTAGTTGTGAGAGTTGGACTATAAGGAAAGTTGAGTACCAAACAACAGATGCTTTCAAATTCCGGTGCTGGAGAAGACTTTTGAGAGTTCCTTGGACAGCAAGGAGATCAAATCAGTCAATAACTGAAGAAATTCATTCAGGATATTCACTAGACGGTCAAATACTGAAGCTGAAGCTTAAATGCTTTGACCACATAATAGTAAGACAAAATTTGGTGGAAAGGACCCTGATTTGGGGAATGATTGAAGGCAATAGGAAAGGAAGATGGCAGAGGATGAGGTGGAATAGATACTATCATAGAAACAACAAACATAAACTTGGACAGACTTTGACAGATAGTAGAAGATAGAAGGGCCTGGCCTGCTGTGGTCAGTGGGGTGATGAAGAGTTGGGCACAACTGAATAACTGAACAACAAACACAGGGTTTTTTTTGTTTAACTATACATATTGGAGGGCAGATGTGGGGTTGATTGGTAGAGTACCTGACTCACACTCAGGAAGACTTGAATTTGAATCCTGCCAAATTCCTAATTTGAGTGACTCTGCACAAGTCACTTAACCTCTTTCAGCCTCAATTTCCTCATCTGTAAAATGGAAAGAGGTGTGGAGGAAAAAAATGCTTGCTAATTTTTTAAAAAGTAATTTTTTTTTTAAGTTTGAGTACAATGTCCCCAGAGGCTGAGTTGGGAGAGGAAGAGGAGTGCTAATGGTTTTCAGGGAAATATTTTTGGACTTGTGTTCCTTCTCTAGCTTCTTAATAAATATTGTTTTTATAAAAGCTAATGAATATTAATTAGTTAGATGCTATATCATTTTAATGCTATGAGAGATATATTAATTATAATTGGTGATTTGGAAATAATACAACAGAATGAAGGTTAATCTGATGGCAATACAAAAAAAACAACAACAAAATCCCCTCAAGAATACTAGATAGGAAGACGTAACTAACCCTCTGGGAACCCAATATGCCAATACAAATGTAGCTGAAGAGATTAAAGCCAGAGTAGAAAATTACTACATGTG
>NW_027555941.1:0-25074 GCF_003287225.1 Phascolarctos cinereus
CTGCAGAATAGAATATTCTATCCTAGCACTGTACCAGTACTAAACACAGAGCCTTACATATAATCCCAGGTCTGATATTTATTACCCTTTTAGTCTTGGAAAACTAATCTCATCTCACTAGGGTTCAGTTTCCTCTTTTACAAGATGAGAAGCATCAGAATAGATAATCTCTATGGTCACTTCAAACTCTAAATATATGATTCTTTGACACAGTAGGTCAGACCTGCACAACTTGGCAGTAGGTATGGGCCAAAATTAAAATAGGCTGAACTTCTTCCAGCAGCAGATAGGCTTTTAGCAGCTCATTTTCCAAGTAAAGGTATAATTAATGATTAAATTATTTTGTAAATAAACCATATTTTTTTAAAAAAGGGAAATTTCAATCAATATTAATTAATTACTCTTATTACCTAAGATTTGTTTTTATCATGAAATCATATTAATGTTAAAAAATCACTTTGCTAAGCCGTACCAGTTTTAATACAATTTTTTCAGATTTTCTTACTGTTTACATCTAGTTAATGGGACATATTACACTTCTTGTCAGCAATCAGTTTATCATACTCTGGAATCATGTTTGAAATTGGTATCTTTAGAAATCTGAAAACTAACCTTAGTAGGCACCTCATTTTCTGAGTTTACTTTCTTGATAAACCATTGTTCCCTACTTGGATTTTTCCACAATTTGGATAATTTAATTTGTTTTTCATTGGTGTCCAATTTGCTTAAGTCAGGATATTTTAATTCACAATGGTGATGAAGATTGTATTCCTTTGGAACAACTATTACTTCATGGCAAACAAGGCATAATATTTTGTCTCTCATGTAAGTAAACAGGTATCTATTTGTCCACTCTATGTTCTGATTCAATCTTCTGTTCCTTTTTATCACTCATTTTGCAAAGTTATCCCAAAAACTTTAATGTTGAAACCAAAAAATCTCCACAGAAACTGCTCACATGCAAAGAAATATTGAGCTGAGTGTCTGATCTTGGACAGAGTACCAGACACTCATAACTTGGAGGGCAGCCACATAGGTAGGGAGGAGAAGAAGCCCTCACATTGCTGTCACTCATCACATAGAGGGCATCAGCTGTGTTGTCGTGTGGCTGCACTCACTTTGTCCTTGTTCAGTACCAGTAATGAGTGAAAACACAGTGAAAAGATACAACTATTGCTCCTCTCAAACTAGAGACAGACTGACCATGGCTGGTTGCCACAAGTCACAATAGTGACTAATGCAAGGTGGGTTAAGTGGGGCATGGACATCTTTGCTTTCTTTTATATACTCTACATTTTTCATGGATTGCCCAAAATCTTTTGACAGGCCACAAGTGGCCCATGGGCTGTATTTTCTGCAGGCCTGTAGTAGGTATTTAAGAAATGTTTGCTGGGTTTAATTACATAGAACTGAATTGAATAAAAGGATAAAAGACCATTAGAAAATTGTAAAGGCCTTGGAGTTCCCAAAGCTTTACTGAACTGGTATTCAAGGTTCACAAATACCCATTCATTCATCCATTCAGCAACATGTGAATGTATGAGCAGATATTGTATATATGTATATACATACATATATAAATATAGTTGTTCAGGTGTTCATTTATGTCTGATTCTTTCTAACCCCTTAGACTATGGCATGCCAATACTGTCCATGGGGTTTTCCTGGCAAAGATACTGGAGTGGTTTGCCATTTCCTTTCCTAACATATATAAATGTTCAGCAACATATACATATATGTATATACACACATACATACATATATATGTGTGTATATATATATATACACATATATATATATATTGTATATGTATACATATATATGCACACACTTTTTTTTCATCTCTAAACACCAGGGGGCAACCTCCTTCCACAAATTTATTTTCCTGGGAGAAGGACCTGTAGTGTAGACATTCCTCAACCCAGTATTTTATTTTTTGATTTAGAATGAACCTTAAAGATTTTAAAATTTATAAAAATAAAGGTAAACTGCTTCATCTATATATGGTACAGTGGAGAATCAAAATGAAGTCTTCTGACTCTTTATCTAATGCTTTGTGCTGTAGCCCATAAACTATTCCCTGTTTTGTCAAATAGTTTAGAACTTAAAAGCTATTTCAGAAGAAAGACTATAAAGCAGTAAGGAGATATGATATTTTCCCAGAAGAGAGGAGGGGATTTTTCTATAATGCTTTGGGAAAGTGTTTTTAGGCAATAACTCCCTAATTCTCAGAGCTTTTTTTTCCCTCAGTATTATATGCTGCTTACACCATAGGATTCTGTGACATTTAAGCATGTGGCTATAGACTTCACCTGAAAAGTATGGGGATACCTCGACTCTTCTTAAAATAATGCAGTGAAATGACAATAATAACAGCTAATATTTATGTATTAATTTGGGGCTATGAATTTATATACATGGTAATAGGCATTGAGCTGACTCTCTTAACCCCTCACTAGTACTGGTAAGGCAGGTCCCACATCTTGGCCAGCTTGGCTATCCCACCCCTCAGAGGTCTAGGAGTAGATCTTATGGGGTAGTGAGATGGTTTCCATCATACTATTATTTCCAAGCACCCATAGAATTATTCATCCAGTTATTATGTTCTTAATATCATTTAACCAGCAATGAGTCCCTCCATTTTATTTTGACCAGTTACCTTCTTCTCAATATTCATAATCAATCAACATCAATTCACTTTATCAAAGGTATACTTAATAAGAAGGTATAATAAGAACCAAACTAGATACACCTCTGAGATCAAGAACCCACTCTCTTCTACCACCTCAGTCCCTGGGAGAACAGATTTAAATTTAAAGGGATTACTATAAAAAGTAAATTAAGTTCACTTCTAAGTGAGGTATAGCCAGTGAATAAGTCAGTCCCTTGCTTGGAGGATATAGGTGCTGGTCAGTCCATTATTGGGCCAGGTCAAGCAAGTTACACTTCAGAACTTGCTTTTCACCAGGCTCAGTTGTTATAACTGCTGTCCCATTCTCTCATAGACTTTAGGTGCCTGGACCTCTACTGGTTGTTCTGACCTTTCAAAGCTCACAAGGTCATGACTTGGTCATTTCCATCTCTGATATTTATCTAAGATTAGGGTACAAACAAAAAAAAACCACATAAGCAGTAGAAGAAACATCAGAACCAATCTATGTTCACTTTCACATGGCTACTGGGTGAGGAAATGGTCTCTCAACCTGGAGGCATACAACATTTATCCCTCCTCATTTCAAATATTCCAAAGAGAGAGTTGTCTTATTCATTTCAATCCTTTGCATGTATACTCTGCTATTACCCAAAAGCCATTTAAAAGGTATTTCCCCACTACACAGTAATCCAACAGAAAATAGAGAATGCACTTGCACATGAAGAAGCATGTAAAAGGCAGACCCTTCATATACTTCCAGAAACAGCCTCACTAAGCTTTCACATGGGTTGATACTAGGCAGAGCATGATATAAATTCCATAAATACTGGGACCTTATTGGCCAATTCATGTTATCATGTAGGGTGTCTTATTTGATCCTCACAACAACTCCAGGAGATAGATCATTTTATTTTCCCCATTTCACAGATGAAGAAACAGGCTAACAAAGGTAGAATGAATTATCCAGGGTCACATATCTAGAAAATCTCTGAGGCAGTATTCAAACTCAAGTCTTCCTAGCTCCAAGTCCAGCATTCTATCCATTCTGTCACTTTGTTGAAAAATTGTAGTGACTTGGTCTGCCTGCCTGTCATCTCCCATTTGAACAATGGGGAAGTCTCTTACATTCAAGAAGGAGTCATAATGTAATATAATGAATACAATAAATAAAATATAATAAATACAATTAATATAATACAATATGATAAAATATAATATAATATAATATAATATAATATAATATATATAATATATATAATAATATAATATAATATAATATATATAATATATAATATAATATAATAAATATAATATATATAATATAATATAATATAATATAATATAATATAATATAATATAATATAATATAATAAATATAATAATATGATATGATATAATATATATATAATATATATAATACATGATATGATATGATAATATATATAATATAATATATTAATATAATATAATATAATATAATATATATAATATATAATATAATATATATGATATAATATGATATAATATATATAAATATGATATATATATAATATATAATATATTAATATATATAATATAATATATATAATATATATAATATAATATATAATATAATATAATATAATATAATATATATAATATAATATAATGTAAATAATATAAACAACATAACATAACATAACATAATATGATATAATATAATAAATATATTGTAATGTAATGTTATATAATGTAATATAATGTAATATGTATTTACATACCCATGCATACATATATGTATATACATATATATGTATCTCTGTGTGTGTATGTGTATATACACACACAGAGAGATAGTACTTAGCACAGTGCTTGGCACATAGTAGATGCCATACAAATGCTAGCTATTATTATGACTATCAATTCCATGTTGTTTCCATTCATGTACAATGTATTTCAGTCAAATTATCCTATTGCCCTTATAAATTTGCATTTCATCTCTTCTCGTCATATCTTTCACAAGTTTCTCCCATGCTTCAAACAAAGTCCCTTCTCATCTCTGCCTCGTAGATTTCCTATCATCCTTTCATAAGAAAGGTTCCCAATAAGTTGTAACATGTGCTGAACCTTTCCTGATAACTATTAATTTTTCACCTTCCTGAATGTATAATTTACCTACTTCTGTTTGCCTATTTTATACCGCCAGTAGAATGGAAGCTACTTGAAGGAAGATAATTTTTCTTTAATCTTTTCTTACTCCCAGTACCTGGTAAAACCCTTACCTATGTGTTTTATAAATGCTTACTGAACTGAAATGAACTAAATCAAGTTCAATCCCTATGTAATCATCTAGACTTAAATACTTCTAGTGACAGAAAGCTCATTCTTTTCCAAGGCAGTCTATTCCCCGTCTGGTTGTCTAGCTCTAATTGTTAGGAAGTTCTTCTTCATGTCACACTAAAATGTGCCCTTCCCTAATGCCCCCTCTCTTTCCTGCCATTATTCCTAGTATTGTGCTCTGGGGCCAATTAGGACACACCTAACCCCTGTTGCCCAAGACAGCTCTTTAAACATTTAAAAATAACCGTCATTCTTCTCCCAAGCCATTTTCTTTTTTTCTCTCATTTAGTATTTTATTTCCCCCTGTTATGTGTAAAAACAATTTTAACAATCATTTTTAAAACTTTGAATTCTAAATTCTCTGCCTTCCTCCCTCCCCCACCCATTGAAAACACCAACAATTCTATATAGGTTTTACATGTGTAGTCATGCAAAACATATCCATAATAGTCATGTTATAAAAGAAAATGTAGACAAAAATAAAACTCAAGAAAAATAAAAAAAGTATGCTGCAATCTGTATTCAGATACCATCAGTTCTTTCTCTGGGAATGGATAGCATTTTTCATCCTAAGTCCTTCATAGTTGTCTTGTATCATTGTACTACTGAGAATAGCTAAATCATTCACAGGTGATCATCTTACAATATTGTTGTTACTTTGTACACAAGACATTTTACTTTGCATCAGCCCATGCAAGTCTTTCCAGGTTTTTCTGAGAGCATCCTGCTCATCATTTATTATCGTACAATAATATTCCATCATAATCACATAGCACAACTTATTCAGCTATTCCCTAACTGATAAGGTTCCCATAACTCCTAACTCATTTTATTCTTTAGGCTAAAAATCCTTAGTCCTTCATTTGTCACTTGATTGTTAGTACTCTCCCCATTCTAGTTATCTTCTTCTGGACGAGGCTCATCTAGAGTCATGGTCTTGGCAACCATGACCTACTCAGTGAAGCATTTTCTATTCTAGTCCCACTCTTTCTCCTACCCAAGTGCCTACTCAAATAGTTTGGACAGTAAATCCAGATGGTTCAATGTGGATGGGGTAGTGTTTATAAAGGGGGTAGTTCTTGATCTAATAGCATGGTACAGAGTTACAGCCAGAGGACATGGGTCAAAGTTTTGACTCTGCTACTAACTATCTGTATAATTTTGGACATTTAATTTTCACTCTTTGGATCTGTTTCATAATCTGTGAAATGAGACAGCTGTATTGAATGATCTTTATGGTCCTTTCTAGTTCCAAATGTCTTATCCTAAGGGCTAGAGAAAGAGGTCATTCTGAACCCTGAAAATGGAGAAATCATTGAACATCAGATCTGGAAGGATCCTTAGAGATCCTTTGATCTTTAAGATCAAAGACTCCTTCTTTTGGCAGAGATGGAAATTGAGACACCAAAAAAGGACAAGTACTTTCCCAATGTCACAGAATGAATCAGAGACCAAAAGGGGAAGCTAAAACTCAGAACTGATTTTAGGCCAGAATTATTTATACAGTTCTGCAAATTCAATAGATAAAGGGAATTGAGTCCCAGGTAGCGAATTCTGCCCCTCCTCACCCCAGTACATAAAGAGGAAGTTCATGGCAAGAGGGACATTCACATGACCAAGAAGAAATGGAGATGCTCACATGTAGATAGGTGCAGAGAATGGTAGATGAAGAGGCTACTAACCTGGCTAAAGTATTAATTGTTAATAGCACTTTAGATGGCACTTTCATGTGTGTAAAGCATTTTGCACATATTATCTCAGTAAATCCTCACAACAACCCTGAAAGCTAGGTACAATTATTGTACTCAATTTAGCAATGCTAGGAAAATATTGAGAGGCATTAAATAGCTTCCCCAGGATCACATAGCAAGTAAGTCCCCAAGATAGGATTCAAACCCAGATCTTCATTACTCCATTGCTGGTTTTCTTTTGCCACATTATTTGCCAAGTAGTCAAGGCTCATTATTTTTTGTTTGTTTGTTTGTTTTTTTGATAAGGCAATGGCGTTAAGTGACTTGCCTACAGTCACACAGCTAGTTAAGTGTTATGTGTCTAGGCTGTATTTGAACTCAGGTCCCCCTGACTTCAAGGTCAGAGCTCTATCCATTGCTCCACCTAAGAAGCACTGAGGGAAAGAGAGAAGGATGGCATGAAGGATGTGAAAGTGAAAAGCCAAGGAAGTTGAAAGGCAGGTTCTGAAAAGGGGTTTGATCTGTGGGCCAGTTTAGTCTTAGTTGGAGGTGGGGTTGCATTCTGAAGGAGCCACATCCTGGACTGGAGGGACATATCAGATTTAGGTAGAAATCATCAGACTCCTGGGAGGAGAAAGAAAACAGTTTACTGGGAAAAAATCATTGCAGCAAATTTCTCCAATAAAGGTTTGATATCTAAGATATATAAGGAGCTAATTAAGATATATTGAACTAAGAGACAATGAACCATTCTTCAAGTGGTCAAAGGATATGAGCAGTTAGCTCTCTAAGGAAGAAATTCAAAATATCAATGGCCATATTGCAAAAAAAAATCCCTTCCAAATCCATTATAATTAGGCAAATGCTAATTAAAACAAGCCTGACATTCTACCTCATACCCTTCAGATTAGTAGACTTAAAAAAAAGGAAAATGACAAATGTTAAAGAGTCTCTAAGAAAATAGGCATACTAAAGCACTGCTGATGAATCTGTGAATTGTGTCAGCCATCCTGCGAAGTGCTACACTGTGTACACCCTTTGATGCAGCAATAACACTATCATTCCTACCTCTAAAAGAAATCAAAGAAAGACAAAAAGGACAGATATGAACACAGAGTTACAGCAGCTCTTTTTGTCTATTGAGTTAATCAGTCAAATTACCACATTCCACTTATAGTAAATTAGAGGATAGTTTATCTTGATACCTTTATCAAATGAGAATACATCTTGATTAGTTTTTAAATGTGAACAAGGCCTGGAAAATCTATTGTACTTCTATTATGTGTAACTGGAAATCTGTTCAGATTGGATGAAGGACTTCAACTTGCCCTATGGAGCTTGTATCAAATCAATGAGATGGCTTAGCATGAAGGTTTCAAGTGTCTTGTGGCAGAAAGGAGAAAGGTGCCACTGAGAAGGAATCATTTATGGGGTTGGGAAGAGGAGATGATCTTGGGCTTCAGTCTCAGTCTCCTCTTTTTGTAAAAAAAAAAAAGCTTCATGAACTTCAGAGTACCAGCATATCTAGGACAACAATGACTGGTTAGCACTTGCATCAGAAGTGGAGGCTATACTGGACATGATGAAGAAAACCATATTCAGGGCTCTACAAGGAGCCACACAGAGAATCTACATCTACCAAAGGAGAACTTCGTGGGTTTTTTCCCAAAGGAGAGCAAAGAGCTGCCAGCCACCAAGGACTTTAAGATACCAATTTGCCAATGTTTGTTTAAAATTCAAATCACTTTTTTCCCCTGGAATTTGTATCTTCTGATAGAAGAGTGTGTCATAGACTTTTGAGGGATATTTTATATCAACTGTTCTTTCCATACCATTTCAGTAAATGCCCCCTTCATAAAAGCTAATGAAGTCTGGTTGACTAAATGATATCAACTAAAAATCATGGAGGGAATAACACCAGTGGGGTTCATTAAATATCATTATAAAAACCATCTCCCAGTTCTTCAGGGAATCCTGAAGGGAGAAATGAGAACTTGCCTCTGGATTTTGAAAACAAAATAGCTCCAAGAGTATATGTTATGATATTAAGAACTGGACATGAGTGGGTTGCCAATTGGGGATTGATTGAACAAATTATGGCTATGTGTGCAATAAAATATTATCATCCTGTAAAAATGATGAAAGGGAAAACATTTGTAAACTGATACGTAGTGAATTGATCAGAACCCAGATAGAAATTTATATAATAAGAACAACATTGAAAAGAAAAGCAATTTTGAAAGACTTAAGAATGGGTTCAATATGACGAATAACCGTGATTCCAGACAACTAATAATGAAACATGCCGCCCTTTTGACAGGGAGGTAATGAACTCAAGGTTCAGAATGAGATATATAATTTCAGATGTGCATACTATGGGAATTTCTTTTGGTTGAACTATGCATATTTGGCACAAAAGTTTGTTTTTTGTTCATTTGTTTCAATTTGTGTGTGTGGAGAGGGAAGTTAGTGATAAGGTTATCACAAGAAAAAGAAAAAAAAGAGACAAGTGAAACATTTTAATCCCAGAAGAGAACAAGAGGAAGGCCAGAAGAAAACATAGACTAGCAGAACAGCTTTTGACAGTTATAACCAGAATTTGTTATGAACTTAAAAGGAAAAGTGAGTTGTACATTATTGACAGCCATGGTTTCATACATAATAGGGTTTTTTTTTTTGCTCTGTTGTATATATGGAAATTCTCATTGTATTTGTTTGTTAAATTTAGAATAAAAATGAATGAAATTTTAACAAAAAAGACACCACAGAGGGAAGTTGAATAAATCTTGCCAGCAACTTCTGATCCTGTAACCAACATGATGGTGAGCCAGACATTTTCTTCATGAACTTGGAAAATTTCTCATATTTATGAGAAAATTACATGTACATAATAAGTAATTGTAGCTCTCTCCATAAGCCAAGATGTTAAGTCAAACAAGGTAACAGCCTGAAAAATTAACAGGAGAACTATAGGAAAATGGAACCTCACTCTTCTGAAGGAGCAATGCCTGCAACAGTGCTCAGACAGAAAATCAAAGAACAGAAAGAACTGGAGCAGAAATCTCCAATATGAGAGATCTAATACCCCAGGCAGAAGGGAGAATGGTCACTAAGACATCTAAATAAATACTAACATATCCAAATAAATATTTCAAGATAAAGGAAATTGGACCAACAATGATGAGGGAGAAGGTTCCGTGATTTATCAAGATGGCATGGAATCACAGCAGTTCCTGAATTATTCCAGAGAGAAATAAGAATTGTGAAAGCAAAATTGATGGCCTATATGGCAGAAATCATTGATACTATTTAAACAGTAACAACAGAAATCTTGAATCTATGGTGGCAAATCTCTCCAAAGAAGCAAAAGAGAGAGCAACTGACAGGGAATGAAAATATGCAGAAGTGAAGGACAAATTTGAAGAAGATATGCAAAAATCAATAATGCTAAAAGTGCACAAGAACTGTATAAAAGCAAAACATTGATCGACTTAAGTATCATAAGTCTCCCAGTACATCATGCCAAGACAAAACACTGAAACAACATATTGTGAAAGATTATACAAAAAGACTGACCAGAACTTCTGAATACATAAAACAAAGTACCAATTAAAATAGTCCATAAACATACTCTAGGGGTTGGGAGGAACACTGTACTGCAAACTCCAAGACACGTATGTGGTGGTTAAATTGAACAATTTCATTGATGGGCAATAGGTTTCACAAGCAACCAGGAGAGAAATCTTTAAATACTAAGGAAAGGAAATTCAAATAACACCATACTATTATCTAGCCCTCAGAAGCTACTGAAAGGAAAGGAATAATAGATTCC
Organism: Phascolarctos cinereus; assembly: GCF_003287225.1. Classification (NCBI taxonomy): domain Eukaryota; kingdom Metazoa; phylum Chordata; class Mammalia; order Diprotodontia; family Phascolarctidae; genus Phascolarctos; species Phascolarctos cinereus. The sequence goes on from NW_027555941.1 coordinate 10,496, forward strand.
CCAAATCAAAAATACATTATAAAAAAGAGGAAATATTGTTATTTCTTCTTTCCCTGGAACACTGCCTTATTTTGGCAGAATGGCTCATGTAGCTCAATCAAACTATGAGCTATGCCATGCAGCGTTAGTGGAGAGCTTGACAAAATTCTGGTGATCCACTAGGAGAAGGAAATGGCAAACTACTCCAGTATCTTTGTGAAGAAAACCCCATGGACAGTACTAAAATGATAAAAGAGGTGATAGCAGAAGATGAGCCCTCAGGTCGGAAGGTATCCAATACACTAGTGAGGAAGAGTAGAGGACAATTATAAGTACCTCCAGGACTAACGAAGCAGTTGGGCCAAAGCCAAAAGGAAGCTCAGCTGTGGATGTGTCTGGTGGCGAAAGGAAAGTTTGATGCTGCAAAGGTTAATACAGACTTCGAGAGATAGTGAAGGATAGAAGGAGTTGGCATGCTAAGGTCCATGAGGTCATGAAGAGTCAGACATGACTGAACAACAACAACAAAAGCAAAAAGGTCAAGATGCAGCCCGAGGTGACATATCCTGGAGGTTGAACTTAATCATTAGTGAAGGATATGTACGTGTAATAAAAAAAGAGGCATCTGAAGCTTTTGAAAAAAAAAGACACGAGAAGACATTTGCAAACTTCTCAGACAGTAGATACACAAGAAAAGTAAATGCAGCAAACAAGGAAAACACAAATAAAATAAATTACTTCAGAAAAAAGGAGAGAACTGGAAGGAGAAATAACAATAACTAGCATTTATATAGCACTTTATATGCTTTATATGTATATGTATATATACTTTATATGTATATTTATATATACATATGTAGCACCACATATATATATATATATATATATATATATAAAGCACTTTGCAAATATTTTCTCATTTTATCTTCATAATAACACTGAGAGGTAAGTTCTATTATCCCTACTTTATAGGTGAGGAAACTAAGGCACAAAGATTTAAGAGATTTGCCCATAGTCATATAATTAGTAAATAAAGCTGGATTTGAACTCAGGTCTTACTGAGTCCAGATCCAGCATTCCATGTAATGTGCCACCTAGCTGCCTCTATGGGATTAAAAAAACAACAACGACAAACAAAAACAACAACACAACAGAGCAACCATTAAGAAATTTATTTCTAAAAATACGTAAAAATAAATGTGAAAATAGAAATTAAATAGAAATGATGGTGGAAGAACAGGCCTGAAACATTATAGATTAAACCACTCTACCCACCCTCTACAAGGGAATTAATGTGTTTTATTTTGATTTTTTTTATGAGATTAAATTGCAGAATGAAAGGAAGCATGAAAGATGAGAGGGAAGCTACTACATTGAGGGGACTTGTGTGATATACCCTAATCAATCAATATTAAATAATGAAAGGAGAACTCCTGTAATCCTTGGGAAGACAAGAAGCTACAGGAGAGAATGTCCCAGGTGGTAAAGAGAGGAATTAAAACAGAAAGAAAGAAAGAAAGAAAGAAAGAAAGAAAGAAAGAAAGAAAGAAAGAAAGAAAGAAAGAAAGAAAGAAAGAAAGACTGTCTTAATACAGTGGTGGAATGGATTCTACCGAAGAACCCTGTATTGGGGGAGAAATGCATTCTATGATGGGAGATAGGGATTTTACAGTGATTGTGATCTGCAAGGATTTGGTTCTAAGGAAGAGAATAACACCTTTGGAAAAGTGCTGTATTTTCATGAACAGCATTCTGCATTAGGAGATAGATAATTAGAGTTCCCAGGGATAACTAGCATCCAGAAGGGCAGAAGAACATGGACCCACTTAAACATGAGAGACTTGGGAAAATTTCTATCACAAGGCAATACTTCTGGCCTCTCTATCTCCTATAAGAATTGATACCTCTAAGAGTGAGGCACAACAGACAAAAGGAGAAGGGCCAACATCTACAGGACAATAAAATAAATTATTTAGAAGAGGGAACTCTTCTTAGAAACTTTAATTCCATAAGGAAAGTAGAAACTAAAACAGAAAGAATCTATAAGTATAAGCACCATAAATCAAAGAATAAAAGTTTAGAATAGATAGGAAGGGAAGAGAACTAATGAAGAGAAAAGAGAAAGGAATCTTTTCAGTGACTCTTGCTGGGAGGAATCATACACTGACTGAGGATGCCACCCTACAAGGGAAGGGATCAGATGCTGAAGGAATAAAGGAAGCAGGCAAATTAAAACTCTGGGGAGTCAGATTCCAATAAGGTCAAGGGGATTATCATACCCCAGTTGGAAGGAGGAGGGTTGAGGAGAAAAGGAAAGAAAGGAAATTGTCAGGCACTGTGCTACATGCTTTACAAATATTACCTCATCCGATCCTCACAATGATCCTGAGAGGTAGATGCTGTTATTTATCCCCATTTTACAGTTGAGACAACTGAGACAGACATAGTAATTTGCCCAAGATCACACAGCTAGTCTGTGGTCAGAGTTGAGTTCATGTCTTCCTGACTCCAGGCCAAGTCTTGTATCCACTCTGCCACCTAGCTAGATGGGGTAAGACTGGGTTGGGAATAAAGAGGAGATCTAACTATGGGGAGGGAGGCCTAGTCTCTAAATGATGGTTAAAAGGAATTAGGAGTTGAGGGGGAATCATTTGCCTCAGAAGGGAAAGGGAAGTTTGAAAATGTTTGTGTTCTCTTAACAGATTGTGGCCAAAGACAGAGCTGGATGGCCCCACAATAAGAGAGTTTCCTGAACTCCCTGGATCAAATTAACCAAAAGTGCACAGTTCAGGAAAATGGATTGGGTGTGCCCTTCATTAAGCACAGTTAGACACTCAGCTCAGGGTGTGTGATATGGAAACTGATGTTTGGAGATGTATTTGAATGGAGGTATCAGTGTAATGAGTGTACCTGCCTGCACAGAACATCCCTGGAGCAAGCATCTTTTAGTTCCTGGTGCCGCTCTTTGCGAGGACTGCAAAAGCAGATTTCATCACTAGGGTGGAGGATCTGGCTGCCTGCCCTGTGGATGAGCATTTGGCTGGGTATCCATGGATCCCCTTATAAATGCCACTTGGGGGCCTCAGTCTGGCAGTACACCACTGAATTCTCAACAGACCAGTCACCCCACATTGCCATGACTTCTTCACGCAGCTCAATGTTTCTGCTCTGCTTGACCTGCACCTTCTTAATTGTGGGTGAGTGTAAGATCTTTTTTTTTTGGTTGTTGTTTTTTCTGAAGTCTACTAGCAATGGGCTTATGTACTTTATGGACCGACCAAGCATGGAGCAGATAAGGGTGGTAAAATAGACAGAGTGCTGTGCCTGGAGTCAGGAAGTTTTTGTTGTTCTGTCCTTTCTTTCATGCCTAACTCTTTGTGACCCCATTTGGTGTTTTCTTGGCAAAGATACTGGAGTGGTTTGCCATTTCCTTCTTCAGCTCATTTTTCAGGTGAGGAAACTGAGGCAAAGAGGATTAAGTGACTTGTTTAAGTCACACAGCTAGTAATTGTCTGAGGATAGATTTGAACTCAGGTCTTCTAGACTCTAGGCCCAGCACTCTATCCTCTGTGCCACCTAGCTGTCCTAATGAGTCTACTGAGTAAATGTATAGAGGGCTTTGCATACTGCCTCAGAAAGTAAGCTTTCTTCTGGGAAAATATGGTCTATTTATCCAGCAAGTGGGAGTCTCTTGTCATCATATAAAGAGACTTCCAAAAGGGCATGGCTGGTAATGAGGGATGAGAATAATGCTTTGGGTCAAGGATATATTAGATAGTACATGAGAGTCCTTTTAGCTCTGTGATATGAGGGGCTTTGTCCATCACACCAATCTCATGACTCTTTTGCTCTATGAGACCATACTACAAGAATGCCTATAGGTTTATTGCTCCCATGACCACATGACACAACTATATATCCATTATTGCCACTTAGCTACATAAGAAAAATAAAGACAGATACATGGTTTTGTACAAAAAACCTTCCTTTACAAAGGCTTAGAATATCTGGAAGAGTATTTTTTTAAACACAGCACTAATGAAGACACTGTGTAATGGAGAAAGCACTTCACTGGGAGTCCAAAGAGGCAGGGAGGCATCATGTATAATGTGAAAACACTATATTCTTGAGTCAGAGAACCTGGGTTCAAAGCCCACCTCTGCCATTTACTATCACTTGCCCAAATCACATGGTCTCCCCTGGTCCCAGTTTCTTCATTTGTAAAATAAGAGGTTCGGGCTAGATAATCCCTTCAACTTTAGGTCTCTTCTAGTCTTGTTATGCCATAAACTTGCCGTATGACTTTGAACAAGTCACTTCTCCTTTCAGGGCCTCAGTTTTCATTATCTATGAACTGAGGAAAATAATACTTGTATTACTTACCAAAGCAGGGATTTTGGGAGGGTTAAGGACATATGGCACTTTATAGCCATGTGTAAATGATGTATTACTTATCAACAGTGGCTTTATTTATGGATTTTACTGACTCTTCCAAGAGCCAACTATTGGAATAATTTCCATAAATCTCTATTGCAAAAATTGTTCTTTACTCCATGGCGATTTTGCTGTCATTTGCTCTAAGGGTTTATTTTCTTGAGTGGTAATGAGGCAGCTAGGTGGTACAGCGGATAGATTGCTGGGCCTGGAGTCAAGGAGACTCACCTTCCTAAATTTAAATATGGTCTCAGACACTCACTAGCTGTGTGACTCTGGGCAAGTTGCTTAATCTTGCGAGCTGTAGAAGAAATGGCAAACCAATATCTTTACCAAGAAAACCCCAAAGCTCACAAAGATTAGAACACAAACGAAATAACGGACCAACAGGTAAGAAAAGAGCAGGTGTAGGGTCCAGTCACTGCTTTATTCAAGTGAAATTAATCACGCCCAAATCAGAACTCTCTGGATTTCACTTTGACCACCTCTAAAACAAGTAGATTGTATTGGTCTATAGAAACCCTTCTGGCTCAGACAGTCTGCATTCTGCGATTCTTCCAAACCATAGTGAGTGTCTCGTGAATATCTGATGTCTCCTTAATTTCAGATGCTGTAAGTCAAGGCGGCTATCAGGTACGTGCTACTCTCTCTATTAGAGGCTCCATTCCTGTCGAGGCAGAAGATGAATGACCAATCATCCACTGATCCTGCAATTGGGTTGTCATTCACATGACCCAAGCCTATTTGTATGAACTCATTGATGGCTGGGAGTGACACAGAAGGAGCATGAGGCCAGGTGCCTATCTGATGGAAATTATAGTCTTGCATGAGAATAAGACAGGGACACATGGACCTACCAACGAGAGAATATGAAAGTGAATTTAGAAGAACAAGATATTGTGAGGAATTGGTCCCTTCTGACTGGAGAATACCAGGGAAGGCTTACTAGAAGAGGTGACATTTCAGCCAGTTACACTGGGAAAAGAGCATACTGACTGGACTATTCTGTTTTATATACTAAGGTCTCTTCCAGCTTTAAAATTCTGTATTTTGGGGTTTTAAGATCTCTCCCAACTTGAACATTCTCTGATTTAAGTTCTAAGTCCTTCCTAGCTTTAACATTCAGTGATCTAAGGTACCCTTCAAACTAACATGTGATAGTCCAGGTTCTAAAAGTCTGTCCTAGTTTTGATGGTCTGTTTGTAAGACTTCATCCTGCTTTTCCATACACCACAACACATCAGTGCACAAACTCTTCCAGTGCTACTGTAGGTACAAGAATAACAACAAAAAATACTGTTCTTGCCACAGAGACTCTGCACCTTCTTTTCTGGAAATTATTCTTTCATGGAACTCTACTGAAACCTTATACTGTATTATTTAGTGTTTTAAAATTTTAAAATAATATTTCCCCAATTACATGTGAAGACAATTTTTAGCATTCATTTAAAAATCTTTTTTGAGTTCCAAATTCTCTCCCTTCTTTTCTTAGATGTAATCAATTTGATATAGGTTATACATGTATAATCATGCAAAACAAATTTCTGTATTAGTCACAGACTAAAAGGAAAAAAAAACAAGCAAAAGTAAAGTGGAAAGTAGTATGCTGCAATCAGACTCCATCATTTCTTTCTCTGGATGTGGATAGCATTTAGTCTTTTAAAAGCGAGACTACAATCTATGCCAATGTGAGAAAATCTTGATTTGAAAGAAAAGTGTTTCATCTATTGTTGAATGGAATTGTCCTCCAGATAAACTTAATTTTGCCTCCCCATAGTATCCACCCATGGCACCTAGTTCTGCCCTCTGGGCCTAGTTGAATAAGTCTAACTCCCCTTGCCACATAGCTTTAACATACAGGAAGTCCATGACCAAGCCCCCCCCCACACTAGTCCAGTCCTATCCGCTCTCCTCAGGACTGAATTATAATATCCTCCCCTTTTGTCTATTGCTCTTAGATACAAAACATTGCTGTGAAAAGACAAATTCATGCTGAAGGATCTCTATTTGGCTAGCAGTGCAATAGCTATTCAAATCTCCTTTTCCCTCAGACTCACAGATATACACACACAGAACTCAGTCACTTCCTTGCAACCTTCCTGACTCTCTCTTTTTCCTTTCTAACTGTCACCCTTTCACCTGGGCTGTGAACTGTGTTTTGAAAAGAGATATGGTCTAAAACTCAGAAGACCTGAACTCACTTCAGTGCTCTGCTATTTATTGCTTGTATGATCTAGAGCCAGATATTTTTTTCTCTGGACCTCAGTTTGCTTCTTCCGTAGAATGAGAGTTTTAGCTTAGATCATCTCCTAAGGCCCCGTCCTGGACCAGCTCCACTGGTCCATTGTCCTCTCCCTTCTCCTTTGATCTTGATGCTTCAGTTATTGCATTTTTTTCCTTCTACTATCTCTGTGGGCCAGATGAAATCTACAATTCTACATGTGGTTCTAATCTGTCACATTTTAGGAGGAACACAGAGCTGGAACATAGCTAGAGTTGGAAAACCAGGAATGGTGAGGAGTCCAGAAACTATCATTTGAGGATCATTTGAAAGGACTTGTCTGTGTTTAGCCTGAAGAATTGAAGACTTAGGGGAGGCAGAGTAAGGGCCTAATTGTTGTCTTTAGCTATTTTTAGTACTCTTATAAGGAAAGGCGTTGGATTTTTTTTCTGTTTGATCCCAGAGGGCAGAGCTAAGAGCAGCAGTAATTGTGTAAGGGAGAAAGGAAGGGAAGTTTCAGAGAGGCAGATTTTAACAATAAGAATCTTCCAAAAGTGGGATGGGATGCCTCAAGGAGTAATGAGTTCTCTCTCCTTGGATCAGAAGCTAATGAGCACGTAACAGAGCTCTCATTGAGGGTACTCTTACTCAGCACTGGTTAAACTAGATGGCTTCCAGAGTCTCTTCCAGCCCTGAGAGTTGATGATTCTATGAAACTTTCCCCCTGAAATCTAAGATCTACAACATTTTCTAAATGCTAATTGTAACTAATCACACTGCAAATTTATTGAGTCTGCATAATGAACTGTCCCTTATGGTGGTTTGAGGGTAAATGGAATTCTGGAGTTAGGCAAGCAGAGGGTAAACCAGGTCTCCATCTGTTGGCATCTGTTGTGGGAGCCAGCAATGGGGTAGTGGAAAGAGCACTGGGTTTTTAATTAGATACCTAGCTTCAAATCCTGGTTCTCCTAACTACTTCTGTGGCCTTGGGCAGTTTTTCTGTTAATCTGTTTACTCATCTGTAAATGGAATGGTTAAAGACCAGATGTTCCTAAAATGTCTCTAGTTCTAAATCCTAGAATCTTCTTGGGTACAGAACTGAAAATATTGTATTGCTATTGCAGGCTCAGTGCAAAACATTTCAAGGCACCAGCCCCAGGAGAAAACACTCAATGTCCCAATATTCAAAAACCAGTGTGTGGCACAGATGGCCAGACCTACAAGAATCTCTGTGAATTCTGCAAGGTAGCTATGTGAGTATAAAGATATTCCATTTTTGAATCCCAGGGGCTGGGAACAGAAGGGAGGAGGGGGAAGAATGGTAGGGGAAACCTGTTTCTTTTGAACTCCACAAATTTAGTTTTATTAAAAAATATCTCTGTCATATTTTAATAACTCGTTATCCAGTCTCTACTCAAATTCCTCCAGTTACTAAAGATTCCCTGCTTATGGAAACAACCCATTCCAATGTGGAGCACCACACATCCACATTAGGTCCCTGCTTTCCCTTGGCCTCTCTATAGAGTCCATCTGGGTCATACATGGTTTAAACAGGGTCTAAGCTTCTTTGTCATAGCTTTCACTTCACTTCCACTTTGCAGTTGAATTATTAAAGAAGAAATGCTGTTGTGAGAATGTAGGTGGAAGTCATCACAGTAAGAACTCTCATATCCTATTGTTTTGTATAGTCCAAAATACTTTCCCTACCACTATCTCAAGAAGTAGAGTATGAAAATTTCTATCCCCATTTTAAAGGTGAGGAATCTCAGGTTCAAAAAGGGAGGAGTGAATGCTCCTAGGACATGTGGCTAGTAAGTGGCAGGGCCAGGATTGGAAACCAAGTCTTACGAGTCCAAGCCTAGTCCCCTTTCCCACTAGAGCATGCTGCCTACTAAGGAAGTCTGTAGGGTGGGATTCACAAGGGAAATAGTAACAGAGGGAAGAAGACTAGGGAACTTCGGGCCTATTGATATTCAAAGGTAATCTGTGAAAGCTCTATTAACATGTGATGGAGATGGGCTTTGTATCTAAGAAATATGTCTTTTTCTTCTAGGGAACAGAATGGCAGCTTGGCTACAAACATGATGGAAAATGCTAAACCTCCAAGTGGATCAGTGGCTACAATTTTCCCTCACTAACTCACCTTCAATAAAAATAACTTAGCAAATATTTGAGGGTCAATTTATTTATTTCCTTGGTTTATTGTTTTGTTGTTGATGAGTCTGAGAGATATCTCAAACAAGACCCTACTGAGGGGACGAGAGGGAAATCATGGAAATACAGCTATTTTGGGTTTTGTATTTAATTATTATTGAATTGTAGGATTTATAGATGGAAGTGACTTGACAGATTATCTCATCCATCTCACTGATGGGAAAGGTTTTAGCTGAGTCTTCTGGCTCCTAGAAAACCAGGATTCTTCGGTATTGTAAAAAAAAAAACCAAAATATTAATTAATATATGATTTCTATCAGTCAATTAACCAACAATTTATTTAGCACCCACTATATGCCAGGTACCAAGTAAGGGCCCAAGCATACACACACAAAAATGAAATAATCCCCACTAAATGTAACTTAGATTTGAATAAGGGAGGCAACAAGGAAATATCTCTCCATGCATGTAGAATCAATGAAAAGAGATGAATACAAAGTAGCTACATGAAAGTAATTTGAGGAGGACAGTAGGGGGAGGAGGTCATTGCAAGAAAGGCATTAGCTGAGCCTTTTTTTTTAATATTCATTTTGAACTTAAATACAAAAAGACAAAAAGGGGAGAACATTTCCATGTACACAGCACAATGTAAAAAGAGCATTGTATATAAAACCATGAATTTCTATTTCACACTGCTTACTTTAAAAAAAACAAAACAAACTGTAATAAATACTACGCATTATTTTCAAAGCTACTCTGCTTTTCTGTGCTTCCAAATTTTCTTTTGTTCTCTGCTTTTCACTTTTTAGTTTTTTTCTTCCTCTTTCCCTAACCCACCCTAGAGAAGGCAAGTATTAGGCACAAATATGTAATAATATATGTATGAATAAATATATATGTATGTGAAACTTCTAATTAGCAGTCCTTTATGTGGAGGTGGATAGCATCTTACTCCATAGGTCCTTCATAATTGATTTGAGTATTTGTAATACTCAAAATGACTTAGTTATTCAAACCTGTTCTTAGGACCATAGAGCTGTTATTGTGTACAGTGTTCTCTTGTTTCTGCTTATTTCACTCTTCCTTATTCATATAAGTCTTTCCACATTTTTTCTAAAATTCATCAGTTCATTATTTCTTATAGCACAATAATATTCCACCACAATTATATACCACAACTTGTTTAGCCATTCCCCAATTGACAGGCATCCCTTCAATTTCCAGTTCTTTGCCATCACAAAGAGAACACTAAGTATTTTTAAACATATAAATTCTTTTCCTTTTTCCCTAATCACCTTGAGAAACATACCTATAATTGTATTGCTGGTTAAAAGGATATATACAGTTTTATAACTCTTTGAACATGATTCCAGATTGCTCTCTAAAATAGTTCAATCAGTTCACAGTTCTACCAATAGTGAATTAGTGTCCCAATTTTTTCACAACCCTGCCAAAGTTTGTTGGTTTCCCTTTCTATCATTTAAACCAATCTTATAGGTAGATGATATTTCAAAGTTGTTTTAATTTGCATTTTCTAATCAATAGTGATTTAGAGCATTTTTTTCATGTATCTATTTAGCTGAGTCTTAAAGGAAGTCAGGGATTCTATGAGGCAAGTGAGTGGGGATTATATTCCAGGCATGAGGGACAGTCAATCTAGAGGCAGTGAGATGAAAATTGAAATATTGTCCTTGAGGGACACAGGGAAGGCCAAACTCACTGGAATGTAGAATATTGGAGGGGCAGTAATGTACGATGAGTCTGGAAAGATTAGTTAGAGCAAGGCTGTGAAGGAATTTAAAACCAAACAGAACAATTTCCATTTGATTCTACAAGCAAGAGTAAACCATAGTTTCTGGTCACATGGTCATATGTAATGTCAAATTTGTCTTTGAAGTAAGAGCACTGTCACAATAGCATAGAGGATGGACTAGCATGTAAATATTTCTGAGGATAGTACCCAGCATTCAATAGACACAGATTTATTAACTGAGTTACTGAATGCAATAAGTTTATATTCATATACTGTTTTGAGGTTTCAGACTACTTTGTACTTATGACCTCATTTGAGACTCACAACATCCTCATTAGATAAGTAATATTAACTAGTATTCTTCCCATTTTATAGATGAAGAGACTGGAGCTCAGATGAGTTAAATAAATTAGACAAAACCACATAGCAAATTAATGGCAGAGACTAAGTCCTAAACTGTGTGATGCAAATTGCTGTTGGAGTGCAAGGAAAGGAGAGAGTAAGGAGGCTGGAATAATAAATGGAGGCTTCATGTAGCATCTAGCATGTGAGAGATGGGCAGACTTGGGATTAAAAGTTATTAATCCTCTAAGGGTACTTGGAAACCAATTGGGAATGTGGGGAGGGGAGACTTAGGCTGTGGATATTTAAAAAAATATGTATCATTTTTAATTTAAGAAATAAAACCAGGGTTTCCATTTTGTCTAATGAATGCATTTTGATATAGTAGAAAAAACATGGGACATGGAATCTGAGAGGTCTGGGCTTTAATCCCAGTTCTGGCACACAAATTATATGTCCATAAGCAAGTTATATAGCTTCATTGTGCTTTAGTTTATTCCTCTGTAAAATGTGGAAAACATCATCTGCTTCATAGCACTGTTGCAAAGAAAATGATTGGTAACCATAAAGCATTGTATAAATTCCCACTGTTAGGGTCTCAAGACTATGCCATACAAAAACTTGTTAAACAGGGATTGTTAATTTGTATGTGTATGTGTATGTGTGCACCATGTATTTCTTTGGCAATCTGGTGAAGTCTCTGGACATCTTCTTTAAATAATATATATTTAAAATAGTGATAGGAAAGACTACATTTTAGTTGAAGTTTAGCAAAAATAAAGATGTATTTTTTTCCTATCTAGGTTCACAAAGCCTCTGAAATCTAGCCACAGAACACTCGATGGTCCATGGACCCAAGTTAAAAACCCATCTGCTAAAATAGTGAAAGATGTCTAGCATGAGGAAGACTGGAGGAAGGATAGCTATCCAATTATGTAAATGGTTGGAACATGTAAGCTGAATTCAGTTTGTTCTCATTGGCTTCAGATGGCAAAATGAAGATATAGAAGTTGTAAAGTGCCAAATTCAACAACAGAAAAAAACAAAATTTTTTATTGTTCAGCTATGTCCGACTCTTCATGATGCCATTTTGGGTTTTCTGAGCAAAGATACTGGAATGGTTTGCTGTGTTCTTCTCCAGCCCATTTTACAGATGAGGAAACTGAGGCAAACACAGTTAAGTGACTTGCCCAGGGTCACATAGAGAGCAAGTGCCTGAGGCCAGATTTGAACTCAGGAAGATGAGTCTTCCTGACTGCAGGGCAGACACTCTATCCACTGTACCACCTAGCTGACACTTGAAAATCAAAGCTGTTTAAAAGTGGAGTGAACAGACTTTGGAAATGGGGAGTTCCCTGAGTAAACCACTTGACAGACATGTTGTAGTTAGACTCAAGTTTTATTAGATGGCCTCCCTAGTCCTTTGTCACCCTGAGATTTTTTTTAAGTTGAGCTGTAAGGAACTCTGGAACATAGAATAAGAAAGTCAGAATCCTTGAAACAGAAAACTTAGAATGTCAGACTTGGAAGCATCCACACAACTATCAAATTTATTATATGGAGAAAGTAAGATCAAGAAAGGAGCAGGTCATATAGTCAGAGCTAGGCCTGAAGTCTAGATCACTAAGTTCCAAATCTAAGGTCCTTTCCCTGAACAAGGAAGCAGTGTGATATAAAGCACTGGCTCTGAAATATGAGGATTTGTGTTCATACTTCATACCCCACTTTGCATACCTATGTAGTGGAGAATTGGCTAATCAGGAGCCAGTCCTGAGAATATAAGGATGTTTTATGAGCCTACTTCTGGGCAGGTGAAAGGAAGGACTTTGCTTTCTATTTCAGAGCATGCATAGGTAAGCTATGATGATTTTCTAACAACTTGGGGACTTTCGAATGGCTACTGTGTCAAGTTTTATTGCATCAACCCAATGACTTAACAACTCAATCTCATTATTTTTTGTTGGTGTTGGTTGAAGCACAAAATACTCTAAGCCTCTTGCTGGGAAGGGAGGTAGCGCTGGTGCTAAAGGCCTGTTCTCCCCACTTAGGGCCATATATGGCCATGAAAACATTGTATCTTTGTTCCGTATCTTTATGTGTTTATTTTCTCCTGCTCTTAGATGAAGGAATATTGAAAATTGACTATGAAGTTCAGAAATTCTAGATACCAGAGGCCCAGGACCTGGAGGTCATATCAGTCTGGTAATAACTGAACCTGGCGAAGTCCCAGGAGACCTGAGGCCTGACCTCCTTGGGAGATTGTACTGTAGGCAGGGAAAGACTCATTCAGAGTCTATGCTAAATTCAGAAGTGAACTAGGGGGAGTGGATGATTTATAACAACTTCTTTAAGGGGAAGCCCCATTTTTGCAATAATGTTCATGTAATACAAATTGTTCTGATTTTTCTCACTTCACTCTGTGTTAATCCATATAAGTCTTAAGTACTCTGATCAATTCAATGAGTAATCATGATTTCCACAGTAAATGAATTTCACCCACCTCTTGACAGACAGGTGACAGATTCAATATGTGGAATGAGACACATTTTTAATGCATTTCTGTGGAAGGAAAGCTATGACAAATCTGGAAAACATACTGAAAAGCAGAGACATCATGTTTCTGATGAAGGTCCATACAGTCAAAGCTATGGTTTTTCTAGTAGTTTTTCTAGTTGTGAGAGTTGGACTATAAGGAAAGTTGAGTACCAAACAACAGATGCTTTCAAATTCCGGTGCTGGAGAAGACTTTTGAGAGTTCCTTGGACAGCAAGGAGATCAAATCAGTCAATAACTGAAGAAATTCATTCAGGATATTCACTAGACGGTCAAATACTGAAGCTGAAGCTTAAATGCTTTGACCACATAATAGTAAGACAAAATTTGGTGGAAAGGACCCTGATTTGGGGAATGATTGAAGGCAATAGGAAAGGAAGATGGCAGAGGATGAGGTGGAATAGATACTATCATAGAAACAACAAACATAAACTTGGACAGACTTTGACAGATAGTAGAAGATAGAAGGGCCTGGCCTGCTGTGGTCAGTGGGGTGATGAAGAGTTGGGCACAACTGAATAACTGAACAACAAACACAGGGTTTTTTTTGTTTAACTATACATATTGGAGGGCAGATGTGGGGTTGATTGGTAGAGTACCTGACTCACACTCAGGAAGACTTGAATTTGAATCCTGCCAAATTCCTAATTTGAGTGACTCTGCACAAGTCACTTAACCTCTTTCAGCCTCAATTTCCTCATCTGTAAAATGGAAAGAGGTGTGGAGGAAAAAAATGCTTGCTAATTTTTTAAAAAGTAATTTTTTTTTTAAGTTTGAGTACAATGTCCCCAGAGGCTGAGTTGGGAGAGGAAGAGGAGTGCTAATGGTTTTCAGGGAAATATTTTTGGACTTGTGTTCCTTCTCTAGCTTCTTAATAAATATTGTTTTTATAAAAGCTAATGAATATTAATTAGTTAGATGCTATATCATTTTAATGCTATGAGAGATATATTAATTATAATTGGTGATTTGGAAATAATACAACAGAATGAAGGTTAATCTGATGGCAATACAAAAAAAACAACAACAAAATCCCCTCAAGAATACTAGATAGGAAGACGTAACTAACCCTCTGGGAACCCAATATGCCAATACAAATGTAGCTGAAGAGATTAAAGCCAGAGTAGAAAATTACTACATGTG
>NW_027555942.1:0-25069 GCF_003287225.1 Phascolarctos cinereus
TCTGCAGAATAGAATATTCTATCCTAGCACTGTACCAGTACTAAACACAGAGCCTTACATATAATCCCAGGTCTGATATTTATTACCTTTAGTCTTGGAAAACTAATCTCATCTCACTAGGGTTCAGTTTCCTCTTTTACAAGATGAGAAGCATCAGAATAGATAATCTCTATGGTCACTTCAAACTCTAAATATATGATTCTTTGACACAGTAGGTCAGACCTGCACAACTTGGCAGTAGGTATGGGCCAAAATTAAAATAGGCTGAACTTCTTCCAGCAGCAGATAGGCTTTTAGCAGCTCATTTTCCAAGTAAAGGTATAATTAATGATTAAATTATTTTGTAAATAAACCATATTTTTTTAAAAAAGGGAAATTTCAATCAATATTAATTAATTACTCTTATTACCTAAGATTTGTTTTTATCATGAAATCATATTAATGTTAAAAAATCACTTTGCTAAGCCGTACAGTTTTAATACAATTTTTTCAGATTTTCTTACTGTTTACATCTAGTTAATGGACATATTACACTTCTTGTCAGCAATCAGTTTATCATACTCTGGAATCATGTTTGAAATTGGTATCTTTAGAAATCTGAAAACTAACCTTAGTAGGCACCTCGTTTCTGAGTTTACTTTCTTGATAAACCATTGTTCCCTACTTGGATTTTTCCACAATTTGGATAATTTAATTTGTTTTCATTGGTGTCCAATTTGCTTAAGTCAGGATATTTTAATTCACAATGGTGATGAAGATTGTATTCCTTTGGAACAACTATTACTTCATGGCAAACAAGGCATAATATTTTGTCTCTCATGTAAGTAAACAGGTATCTATTTGTCCACTCTATGTTCTGATTCAATCTTCTGTTCCTTTTTATCACTCATTTTGCAAAGTTATCCCAAAAACTTTAATGTTGAAACCAAAAATCTCCACAGAAACTGCTCACATGCAAAGAAATATTGAGCTGAGTGTCTGATCTTGGACAGAGTACCAGACACTCATAACTTGGAGGGCAGCCACATAGGTAGGGAGGAGAAAAGCCCTCACATTGCTGTCACTCATCACATAGAGGGCATCAGCTGTGTGTGTGTGGCTGCACTCACTTTGTCCTTGTTCAGTACCAGTAATGAGTGAAAACACAGTGAAAAGATACAACTATTGCTCCTCTCAACTAGAGACAGACTGACCATGGCTGGTTGCCACAAGTCACAATAGTGACTAATGCAAGGTGGGTTAAGTGGGGCATGGACATCTTTGCTTTCTTTTATATACTCTACATTTTTCATGGATTGCCCAAAATCTTTTGACAGGCCACAAGTGGCCCATGGGCTGTATTTTCTGCAGGCCTGTAGTAGGTATTTAAAAATGTTTGCTGGGTTTAATTACATAGAACTGAATTGAATAAAAGGATAAAAGACCATTAGAAAATTGTAAAGGCCTTGGAGTTCCCAAAGCTTTACTGAACTGGTATTCAAGGTTCACAAATATCCATTCATTCATCCATTCAGCAACATGTGAATGTATGAGCAGATATTGTATATATGTATATACATACATATATAAATATAGTTGTTCAGGTGTTCATTTATGTCTGATTCTTTCTAACCCCTTAGACTATGGCATGCCAATACTGTCCATGGGGTTTTCCTGGCAAAGATACTGGAGTGGTTTGCCATTTCCTTTCCTAACATATATAAATGTTCAGCAACATATACATATATGTATATACACACATACATACATACATATATATGTGTGTGTATATATATATACACATATAGATATTTGTATATGTATACATATATATGCACACACTTTTTTTTCATCTCTAAACACCAGGGGGCAACCTCCTTCCACAAATTTATTTTCCTGGGAGAAGGACCTGTAGTGTAGACATTCCTCAACCCAGTATTTTATTTTTTGATTTAGAATGAACCTTAAAGATTTTAAAATTTATAAAAATAAAGGTAAACTGCTTCATCTATATATGGTACAGTGGAGAATCAAAATGAAGTCTTCTGACTCTTTATCTAATGCTTTGTGCTGTAGCCCATAAACTATTCCCTGTTTTGTCAAATAGTTTAGAACTTAAAAGCTATTTCAGAAGAAAGACTATAAAGCAGTAAGGAGATATGATATTTTCCAGAAGAGAGGAGGGGATTTTTCTATAATGCTTTGGGAAAGTGTTTTTAGGCAATAACTCCCTAATTCTCAGAGCTTTTTTTTCCCTCAGTATTATATGCTGCTTACACCATAGGATTCTGTGACATTTAAGCATGTGGCTATAGACTTCACCTGAAAAGTATGGGGATACCTCGACTCTTCTTAAAATAATGCAGTGAAATGACAATAATAACAGCTAATATTTATGTATTAATTTGGGGCTATGAATTTATATACATGGTAATAGGCATTGAGCTGACTCTCTTAACCCCTCACTAGTACTGGTAAGGCAGGTCCCACATCTTGGCCAGCTTGGCTATCCCACCCCTCAGAGGTCTAGGAGTAGATCTTATGGGGTAGTGAGATGGTTTCCATCATACTATTATTTCCAAGCACCCATAGAATTATTCCAGTTATTATGTTCTTAATATCATTTAACCAGCAATGAGTCCCTCCATTTTATTTTGACCAGTTACCTTCTTCTCAATATTCATAATCAATCAACATCAATTCACTTTATCAAAGGTATACTTAATAAGAAGGTATAATAAGAACCAAACTAGATACACCTCTGAGATCAAGAACCCACTCTCTTCTACCACCTCAGTCCCTGGGAGAACAGATTTAAATTTAAAGGATTACTATAAAAAGTAAATTAAGTTCACTTCTAAGTGAGGTATAGCCAGTGAATAAGTCAGTCCCTTGCTTGGAGGATATAGGTGCTGGTCAGTCCATTATTGGGCCAGGTCAAGCAAGTTACACTTCAGAACTTGCTTTTCACCAGGCTCAGTTGTTATAACTGCTGTCCCATTCTCTCATAGACTTTAGGTGCCTGGACCTCTACTGGTTGTTCTGACCTTTCAAAGCTCACAAGGTCATGACTTGGTCATTTCCATCTCTGATATTTATCTAAGATTAGGGTACAAACAAAAAAAAACCACATAAGCAGTAGAAGAAACATCAGAACCAATCTATGTTCACTTTCACATGGCTACTGGGTGAGGAAATGGTCTCTCAACCTGGAGGCATACAACATTTATCCCTCCTCATTTCAAATATTCCAAAGAGAGAGTTGTCTTATTCATTTCAATCCTTTGCATGTATACTCTGCTATTACCCAAAAGCCATTTAAAAGGTATTTCCCCACTACACAGTAATCCAACAGAAAATAGAGAATGCACTTGCACATGATCTGAAGCAGAATGTAAAAGGCAGACCCTTCATATACTTCCAGAAACAGCCTCACTAAGCTTTCACATGGGTTGATACTAGGCAGAGCATGATATAAATTCCATAAATACTGGGACCTTATTGGCCAATTCATGTTATCATGTAGGGTGTCTTATTTGATCCTCACAACAACTCCAGGAGATAGATCATTTTATTTTCCCCATTTCACAGATGAAGAAACAGGCTAACAAAGGTAGAATGAATTATCCAGGGTCACATATCTAGAAAATCTCTGAGGCAGTATTCAAACTCAAGTCTTCCTAGCTCCAAGTCCAGCATTCTATCCATTCTGTCACTTTGTTGAAAAATTGTAGTGACTTGGTCTGCCTGCCTGTCATCTCCCATTTGAACAATGGGGAAGTCTCTTACATTCAAGAAGGAGTCATAATGTAATATAATGAATACAATAAATAAAATATAATAAATACAATTAATATAATACAATATGATAAAATATAATATAATATAATATAATATAATATAAATAATAAATGATATAATAATATAATAATATAATATAATATAATATAATATAATATAATATAATATAATATATATAATAAATATATATAATATAATATAATATAATATAATATATATAAATAATATAATATAATATAATATAATATATAGATATGACATGATATATATGAATATATACATGACATGATATAATATAATATAATATAATAATAAATATAATAAAATAATATAATATAATAATATATAAATATGATAAATAAATATAAATATGATATAATATATATAATATGAATAATATGATATAAATGATAATATGATATAATATGATAATATATATAATATAAATAATATAATAAAATAATATATATAATATAATATAATATAATATAATATAATATAATATAATATAATATAATGTAATATAATATAACACAACATAACATAACATAACATAATATGATAATATAAAAAATATATTGTAATGTAATGTTATATAATGTAATATAATGTAATATGTATTTACATACCCATGCATACATATATGTATATACATATATATGTATCTCTGTGTGTGTATGTGTATATACACACACAGAGAGTAGTACTTAGCACAGTGCTTGGCACATAGTAGATGCCATACAAATGCTAGCTATTATTATGACTATCAATTCCATGTTGTTTCCATTCATGTACAATGTATTTCAGTCAAATTATCCTATTGCCCTTATAAATTTGCATTTCATCTCTTCTCGTCATATCTTTCACAAGTTTCTCCCATGCTTCAAACAAAGTCCCTTCTCATCTCTGCCTCGTAGATTTCCTATCATCCTTTCATAAGAAAGGTTCCCAATAAGTTGTAACATGTGCTGAACCTTTCCTGATAACTATTAATTTTTCACCTTCCTGAATGTATAATTTACCTACTTCTGTTTGCCTATTTTATACCGCCAGTAGAATGGAAGCTACTTGAAGGAAGATAATTTTTCTTTAATCTTTTCTTACTCCCAGTACCTGGTAAAACACCTTACCTATGTGTTTTATAAATGCTTACTGAACTGAAATGAACTAAATCAAGTTCAATCCCTATGTAATCATCTAGACTTAAATACTTCTAGTGACAGAAAGCTCATTCTTTTCCAAGGCAGTCTATTCCCCGTCTGGTTGTCTAGCTCTAATTGTTAGGAAGTTCTTCTTCATGTCACACTAAAATGTGCCCTTCCCTAACTGCCCCCTCTCTTTCCTGCCATTATTCCTAGTATTGTGCTCTGGGGCCAATTAGGACACACCTAACCCCTGTTGCCCAAGACAGCTCTTTAAACATTTAAAAATAACCGTCATTCTTCTCCCAAGCCATTTTCTTTTTTCTCTCATTTAGTATTTTATTTCCCCCTGTTATGTGTAAAAACAATTTTAACAATCATTTTTAAAACTTTGAATTCTAAATTCTCTGCCTTCCTCCCCCCCCCACCCATTGAAAACACCAACAATTCTATATAGGTTTTACATGTGTAGTCATGCAAAACATATCCATAATAGTCATGTTATAAAAGAAAATGTAGACAAAAATAAAACTCAAGAAAAAAAAAAAAGTATGCTGCAATCTGTATTCAGATACCATCAGTTCTTTCTCTGGGAATGGATAGCATTTTTCATCCTAAGTCCTTCATAGTTGTCTTGTATCATTGTACTACTGAGAATAGCTAAATCATTCACAGGTGATCATCTTACAATATTGTTGTTACTTTGTACACAAGACATTTTACTTTGCATCAGCCCATGCAAGTCTTTCCAGGTTTTTCTGAGAGCATCCTGCTCATCATTTATTATCGTACAATAATATTCCATCATAATCACATAGCACAACTTATTCAGCTATTCCCTAACTGATAAGGTTCCCATAACTCCTAACTCATTTTATTCTTTAGGCTAAAAATCCTTAGTCCTTCATTTGTCACTTGATTGTTAGTACTCTCCCCATTCTAGTTATCTTCTTCTGGACGAGGCTCATCTAGAGTCATGGTCTTGGCAACCATGACCTACTCAGTGAAGCATTTTCTATTCTAGTCCCACTCTTTCTCCTACCCAAGTGCCTACTCAAATAGTTTGGACAGTAAATCCAGATGGTTCAATGTGGATGGGGTAGTGTTATATAAAGGGGGTAGTTCTTGATCTAATAGCATGGTACAGAGTTACAGCCAGAGGACATGGGTCAAAGTTTTGACTCTGCTACTAACTATCTGTATAATTTTGGACATTTAATTTTCACTCTTTGGATCTGTTTCATAATCTGTGAAATGAGACAGCTGTATTGAATGATCTTTATGGTCCTTTCTAGTTCCAAATGTCTTATCCTAAGGGCTAGAGAAAGAGGTCATTCTGAACCCTGAAAATGGAGAAATCATTGAACATCAGATCTGGAAGGATCCTTAGAGATCCTTTGATCTTTAAGATCAAAGACTCCTTCTTTTGGCAGAGATGGAAATTGAGACACCAAAAAAGGACAAGTACTTTCCCAATGTCACAGAATGAATCAGAGACCAAAAGGGAAGCTAAAACTCAGAACTGATTTTAGGCCAGAATTATTTATACAGTTCTGCAAATTCAATAGATAAAGGGAATTGAGTCCCAGGTAGCGAATTCTGCCCCTCCTCACCCCAGTACATAAAGAGGAAGTTCATGGCAAGAGGGACATTCACATGACCAAGAAGAAATGGAGATGCTCACATGTAGATAGGTGCAGAGAATGGTAGATGAAGAGGCTACTAACCTGGCTAAAGTATTAATTGTTAATAGCACTTTAGATGGCACTTTCATGTGTGTAAAGCATTTTGCACATATTATCTCAGTAAATCCTCACAACAACCCTGAAAGCTAGGTACAATTATTGTACTCAATTTAGCAATGCTAGGAAAATATTGAGAGGCATTAAATAGCTTCCCCAGGATCACATAGCAAGTAAGTCCCCAAGATAGGATTCAAACCCAGATCTTCATTACTCCATTGCTGGTTTTCTTTTGCCACATTATTTGCCAAGTAGTCAAGGCTCATTATTTTTGTTTGTTTGTTTGTTTTTTTGATAAGGCAATGGCGTTAAGTGACTTGCCTACAGTCACACAGCTAGTTAAGTGTTATGTGTCTAGGCTGTATTTGAACTCAGGTCCCCTGACTTCAAGGTCAGAGCTCTATCCATTGCTCCACCTAAGAAGCACTGAGGGAAAGAGAGAAGGATGGCATGAAGGATGTGAAAGTGAAAAGCCAAGGAAGTTGAAAGGCAGGTTCTGAAAAGGGGTTTGATCTGTGGGCCAGTTTAGTCTTAGTTGGAGGTGGGGTTGCATTCTGAAGGAGCCACATCCTGGACTGGAGGGACATATCAGATTTAGGTAGAAATCATCAGACTCCTGGGAGGAGAAAGAAAACAGTTTACTGGGAAAAAATCATTGCAGCAAATTTCTCCAATAAAGGTTTGATATCTAAGATATATAAGGAGCTAATTAAGATATATTGAACTAAGAGACAATGAACCATTCTTCAAGTGGTCAAAGGATATGAGCAGTTAGCTCTCTAAGGAAGAAATTCAAAATATCAATGGCCATATTGCAAAAAAAATAATCCCTTCCAAATCCATTATAATTAGGCAAATGCTAATTAAAACAAGCCTGACATTCTACCTCATACCCTTCAGATTAGTAGACTTAAAAAAAAGGAAAATGACAAATGTTAAAGAGTCTCTAAGAAAATAGGCATACTAAAGCACTGCTGATGAATCTGTGAATTGTGTCAGCCATCCTGCGAAGTGCTACACTGTGTACACCCTTTGATGCAGCAATAACACTATCATTCCTACCTCTAAAAGAAATCAAAGAAAGACAAAAAGGACAGATATGAACACAGAGTTACAGCAGCTCTTTTTGTCTATTGAGTTAATCAGTCAAATTACCACATTCCACTTATAGTAAATTAGAGGATAGTTTATCTTGATACCTTTATCAAATGAGAATACATCTTGATTAGTTTTTAAATGTGAACAAGGCCTGGAAAATCTATTGTACTTCTATTATGTGTAACTGGAAATCTGTTCAGATTGGATGAAGGACTTCAACTTGCCCTATGGAGCTTGTATCAAATCAATGGGATGGCTTAGCATGAAGGTTTCAAGTGTCTTGTGGCAGAAAGGAGAAAGGTGCCACTGAGAAGGAATCATTTATGGGGTTGGGAAGAGGAGATGATCTTGGGCTTCAGTCTCAGTCTCCTTTTTGTAAAAAAAAAAAAGCTTCATGAACTTCAGAGTACCAGCATATCTAGGACAACAATGACTGGTTAGCACTTGCATCAGAAGTGGAGGCTATACTGGACATGATGAAGAAAACCATATTCAGGGCTCTACAAGGAGCCACACAGAGAATCTACATCTACCAAAGGAGAACTTCGGTTTTTTCCCAAAGGAGAGCAAAGAGCTGCCAGCCACCAAGGACTTTAAGATACCAATTTGCCAATGTTTGTTTAAAATTCAAATCACTTTTTTCCCCTGGAATTTGTATCTTCTGATAGAAGAGTGTGTCATAGACTTTTGAGGGATATTTTATATCAACTGTTCTTTCCATACCATTTCAGTAAATGCCCCCTTCATAAAAGCTAATGAAGTCTGGTTGACTAAATGATATCAACTAAAAATCATGGAGGGAATAACACCAGTGGGGTTCATTAAATATCATTATAAAAACCATCTCCCAGTTCTTCAGGGAATCCTGAAGGGAGAAATGAGAACTTGCCTCTGGATTTTGAAAACAAAATAGCTCCAAGAGTATATGTTAGGATATTAAGAACTGGACATGAGTGGGTTGCCAATTGGGGATTGATTGAACAAATTATGGCTATGTGTGTAATAAAATATTATCATCCTGTAAAAATGATGAAAGGGAAAACATTTGTAAACTGATACGTAGTGAATTGATCAGAACCCAGATAGAAATTTATATAATAAGAACAACATTGAAAAGAAAAGCAATTTTGAAAGACTTAAGAATGGGTTCAATATGACGAATAACCGTGATTCCAGACAACTAATAATGAAACATGACGCCAGCCTTTTGACAGGGAGGTAATGAACTCAAGGTTCAGAATGAGATATATAATTTCAGATGTGCATACTATGGGAATTTCTTTTGGTTGAACTATGCATATTTGGCACAAAAGTTTGTTTTTTGTTCATTTGTTTCAATTTGTGTGTGTGGAGAGGGAAGTTAGTGATAAGGTATCACAAGAAAAAGAAAAAAAAGAGAACAAGTGAAACATTTTAATCCCAGAAGAGAACAAGAGAAGGCCAGAAGAAAACATAGACTAGCAGAACAGCTTTTGACAGTTATAACCAGAATTTGTTATGAACTTAAAAGGAAAAGTGAGTTGTACATTATTGACAGCCATGGTTTCATACATAATAGGGTTTTTTTTTTTGCTCTGTTGTATATATGGAAATTCTCATTGTATTTGTTTGTTAAATTTAGAATAAAAATGAATGAAATTTTAACAAAAAAGACACCACAGAGGGAAGTTGAATAAATCTTGCCAGCAACTTCTGATCCTGTAACCAACATGATGGTGAGCCAGACATTTTCTTCATGAACTTGGAAAATTTCTCATATTTATGAGAAAATTACATGTACATAATAAGTAATTGTAGCTCTCTCCATAAGCCAAGATGTTAAGTCAAACAAGGTAACAGCCTGAAAAATTAACAGGAGAACTATAGGAAAATGGAACCTCACTCTTCTGAAGGAGCAATGCCTGCAACAGTGCTCAGACAGAAAATCAAAGAACAGAAAGAACTGGAGCAGCCATGAAATCTCCAATATGAGAGATCTAATACCCCAGGCAGAAGGGAGAATGGTCACTAAGACATCTAAATAAATACTAACATATCCAAATAAATATTTCAAGATAAAGGAAATTGGACCAACAATGATGAGGGAGAAGGTTCCGTGATTTATCAAGATGGCATGGAATCACAGCAGTTCCTGAATTATTCCAGAGAGAAATAAGAATTGTGAAAGCAAAATTGATGGCCTATATGGCAGAAATCATTGATACTATTTAAACAGTAACAACAGAAATCTTGAATCTATGGTGGCAAATCTCTCCAAAGAAGCAAAAGAGAGAGCAACTGACAGGGAATGAAAATATGCAGAAGTGAAGGACAAATTTGAAGAAGATATGCAAAAATCAATAATGCTAAAAGTGCACAAGAACTGTATAAAAGCAAAACATTGATCGACTTAAGTATCATAAGTCTCCCAGTACATCATGCCAAACAAAACACTGAAACAACATATTGTGAAAGATTATACAAAAAGACTGACCAGAACTTCTGAATACATAAAACAAAGTACCAATTAAAATAGTCCATAAACATACTCTAGGGGTTGGGAGGAACACTGTACTGCAAACTCCAAGACACGTATGTGGTGGTTAAATTGAACAATTTCATTGATGGGCAATAGGTTTCACAAGCAACCAGGAGAGAAATCTTTAAATACTAAGGAAAGGAAATTCAAATAACACCATACTATTATCTAGCCCTCAGAAGCTACTGAAAGGAAAGGAATAATAGATTCCCCAAATCAAAAATACATTATAAAAAAGAGGAAATATTGTTATTTCTTCTTTCCCTGGAACACTGCCTTATTTTGGCAGAATGGCTCATGTAGCTCAATCAAACTATGAGCTATGCCATGCAGCGTTAGTGGAGAGCTTGACAAAATTCTGGTGATCCACTAGAGAAGGAAATGGCAAACTACTCCAGTATCTTTGTGAAGAAAACCCCATGGACAGTACTAAAATGATAAAAGAGGTGATAGCAGAAGATGAGCCCTCAGGTCGGAAGGTATCCAATACACTAGTGAGGAAGAGTAGAGGACAATTATAAGTACCTCCAGGACTAACGAAGCAGTTGGGCCAAAGCCAAAAGGAAGCTCAGCTGTGGATGTGTCTGGTGGCGAAAGGAAAGTTTGATGCTGCAAAGGTTAATACAGACTTCGAGAGATAGTGAAGGATAGAAGGAGTTGGCATGCTAAGGTCCATGAGGTCATGAAGAGTCAGACATGACTGAACAACAACAACAAAAGCAAAAAGGTCAAGATGCAGCCCGAGGTGACATATCCTGGAGGTTGAACTTAATCATTAGTGAAGGATATGTACGTGTAATAAAAAAAGAGGCATCTGAAGCTTTTGAAAAAAAAAGACACGAGAAGACATTTGCAAACTTCTCAGACAGTAGATACACAAGAAAAGTAAATGCAGCAAACAAGGAAAACACAAATAAAATAAATTACTTCAGAAAAAAGGAGAGAACTGGAAGGAGAAATAACAATAACTAGCATTTATATAGCACTTTATATGCTTTATATGTATATGTATATATACTTTATATGTATATTTATATATACATATGTAGCACCACATATATATATATATATATATATATATATAAAGCACTTTGCAAATATTTTCTCATTTTATCTTCATAATAACACTGAGAGGTAAGTTCTATTATCCCTACTTTATAGGTGAGGAAACTAAGGCACAAAGATTTAAGAGATTTGCCCATAGTCATATAATTAGTAAATAAAGCTGGATTTGAACTCAGGTCTTACTGAGTCCAGATCCAGCATTCCATGTAATGTGCCACCTAGCTGCCTCTATGGGATTAAAAAAACAACAACGACAAACAAAAACAACAACACAACAGAGCAACCATTAAGAAATTTATTTCTAAAAATACGTAAAAATAAATGTGAAAATAGAAATTAAATAGAAATGATGGTGGAAGAACAGGCCTGAAACATTATAGATTAAACCACTCTACCCACCCTCTACAAGGGAATTAATGTGTTTTATTTTGATTTTTTTTATGAGATTAAATTGCAGAATGAAAGGAAGCATGAAAGATGAGAGGGAAGCTACTACATTGAGGGGACTTGTGTGATATACCCTAATCAATCAATATTAAATAATGAAAGGAGAACTCCTGTAATCCTTGGGAAGACAAGAAGCTACAGGAGAGAATGTCCCAGGTGGTAAAGAGAGGAATTAAAACAGAAAGAAAGAAAGAAAGAAAGAAAGAAAGAAAGAAAGAAAGAAAGAAAGAAAGAAAGAAAGAAAGAAAGAAAGAAAGACTGTCTTAATACAGTGGTGGAATGGATTCTACCGAAGAACCCTGTATTGGGGGAGAAATGCATTCTATGATGGGAGATAGGGATTTTACAGTGATTGTGATCTGCAAGGATTTGGTTCTAAGGAAGAGAATAACACCTTTGGAAAAGTGCTGTATTTTCATGAACAGCATTCTGCATTAGGAGATAGATAATTAGAGTTCCCAGGGATAACTAGCATCCAGAAGGGCAGAAGAACATGGACCCACTTAAACATGAGAGACTTGGGAAAATTTCTATCACAAGGCAATACTTCTGGCCTCTCTATCTCCTATAAGAATTGATACCTCTAAGAGTGAGGCACAACAGACAAAAGGAGAAGGGCCAACATCTACAGGACAATAAAATAAATTATTTAGAAGAGGGAACTCTTCTTAGAAACTTTAATTCCATAAGGAAAGTAGAAACTAAAACAGAAAGAATCTATAAGTATAAGCACCATAAATCAAAGAATAAAAGTTTAGAATAGATAGGAAGGGAAGAGAACTAATGAAGAGAAAAGAGAAAGGAATCTTTTCAGTGACTCTTGCTGGGAGGAATCATACACTGACTGAGGATGCCACCCTACAAGGGAAGGGATCAGATGCTGAAGGAATAAAGGAAGCAGGCAAATTAAAACTCTGGGGAGTCAGATTCCAATAAGGTCAAGGGGATTATCATACCCCAGTTGGAAGGAGGAGGGTTGAGGAGAAAAGGAAAGAAAGGAAATTGTCAGGCACTGTGCTACATGCTTTACAAATATTACCTCATCCGATCCTCACAATGATCCTGAGAGGTAGATGCTGTTATTTATCCCCATTTTACAGTTGAGACAACTGAGACAGACATAGTAATTTGCCCAAGATCACACAGCTAGTCTGTGGTCAGAGTTGAGTTCATGTCTTCCTGACTCCAGGCCAAGTCTTGTATCCACTCTGCCACCTAGCTAGATGGGGTAAGACTGGGTTGGGAATAAAGAGGAGATCTAACTATGGGGAGGGAGGCCTAGTCTCTAAATGATGGTTAAAAGGAATTAGGAGTTGAGGGGGAATCATTTGCCTCAGAAGGGAAAGGGAAGTTTGAAAATGTTTGTGTTCTCTTAACAGATTGTGGCCAAAGACAGAGCTGGATGGCCCCACAATAAGAGAGTTTCCTGAACTCCCTGGATCAAATTAACCAAAAGTGCACAGTTCAGGAAAATGGATTGGGTGTGCCCTTCATTAAGCACAGTTAGACACTCAGCTCAGGGTGTGTGATATGGAAACTGATGTTTGGAGATGTATTTGAATGGAGGTATCAGTGTAATGAGTGTACCTGCCTGCACAGAACATCCCTGGAGCAAGCATCTTTTAGTTCCTGGTGCCGCTCTTTGCGAGGACTGCAAAAGCAGATTTCATCACTAGGGTGGAGGATCTGGCTGCCTGCCCTGTGGATGAGCATTTGGCTGGGTATCCATGGATCCCCTTATAAATGCCACTTGGGGGCCTCAGTCTGGCAGTACACCACTGAATTCTCAACAGACCAGTCACCCCACATTGCCATGACTTCTTCACGCAGCTCAATGTTTCTGCTCTGCTTGACCTGCACCTTCTTAATTGTGGGTGAGTGTAAGATCTTTTTTTTTTGGTTGTTGTTTTTTCTGAAGTCTACTAGCAATGGGCTTATGTACTTTATGGACCGACCAAGCATGGAGCAGATAAGGGTGGTAAAATAGACAGAGTGCTGTGCCTGGAGTCAGGAAGTTTTTGTTGTTCTGTCCTTTCTTTCATGCCTAACTCTTTGTGACCCCATTTGGTGTTTTCTTGGCAAAGATACTGGAGTGGTTTGCCATTTCCTTCTTCAGCTCATTTTTCAGGTGAGGAAACTGAGGCAAAGAGGATTAAGTGACTTGTTTAAGTCACACAGCTAGTAATTGTCTGAGGATAGATTTGAACTCAGGTCTTCTAGACTCTAGGCCCAGCACTCTATCCTCTGTGCCACCTAGCTGTCCTAATGAGTCTACTGAGTAAATGTATAGAGGGCTTTGCATACTGCCTCAGAAAGTAAGCTTTCTTCTGGGAAAATATGGTCTATTTATCCAGCAAGTGGGAGTCTCTTGTCATCATATAAAGAGACTTCCAAAAGGGCATGGCTGGTAATGAGGGATGAGAATAATGCTTTGGGTCAAGGATATATTAGATAGTACATGAGAGTCCTTTTAGCTCTGTGATATGAGGGGCTTTGTCCATCACACCAATCTCATGACTCTTTTGCTCTATGAGACCATACTACAAGAATGCCTATAGGTTTATTGCTCCCATGACCACATGACACAACTATATATCCATTATTGCCACTTAGCTACATAAGAAAAATAAAGACAGATACATGGTTTTGTACAAAAAACCTTCCTTTACAAAGGCTTAGAATATCTGGAAGAGTATTTTTTTAAACACAGCACTAATGAAGACACTGTGTAATGGAGAAAGCACTTCACTGGGAGTCCAAAGAGGCAGGGAGGCATCATGTATAATGTGAAAACACTATATTCTTGAGTCAGAGAACCTGGGTTCAAAGCCCACCTCTGCCATTTACTATCACTTGCCCAAATCACATGGTCTCCCCTGGTCCCAGTTTCTTCATTTGTAAAATAAGAGGTTCGGGCTAGATAATCCCTTCAACTTTAGGTCTCTTCTAGTCTTGTTATGCCATAAACTTGCCGTATGACTTTGAACAAGTCACTTCTCCTT
The DNA here is from genome assembly GCF_003287225.1 of Phascolarctos cinereus. Taxonomy (NCBI): domain Eukaryota; kingdom Metazoa; phylum Chordata; class Mammalia; order Diprotodontia; family Phascolarctidae; genus Phascolarctos; species Phascolarctos cinereus. The sequence goes on from NW_027555942.1 coordinate 14,795, forward strand.
TCAGGGCCTCAGTTTTCATTATCTATGAACTGAGGAAAATAATACTTGTATTACTTACCAAAGCAGGGATTTTGGGAGGGTTAAGGACATATGGCACTTTATAGCCATGTGTAAATGATGTATTACTTATCAACAGTGGCTTTATTTATGGATTTTACTGACTCTTCCAAGAGCCAACTATTGGAATAATTTCCATAAATCTCTATTGCAAAAATTGTTCTTTACTCCATGGCGATTTTGCTGTCATTTGCTCTAAGGGTTTATTTTCTTGAGTGGTAATGAGGCAGCTAGGTGGTACAGCGGATAGATTGCTGGGCCTGGAGTCAAGGAGACTCACCTTCCTAAATTTAAATATGGTCTCAGACACTCACTAGCTGTGTGACTCTGGGCAAGTTGCTTAATCTTGCGAGCTGTAGAAGAAATGGCAAACCAATATCTTTACCAAGAAAACCCCAAAGCTCACAAAGATTAGAACACAAACGAAATAACGGACCAACAGGTAAGAAAAGAGCAGGTGTAGGGTCCAGTCACTGCTTTATTCAAGTGAAATTAATCACGCCCAAATCAGAACTCTCTGGATTTCACTTTGACCACCTCTAAAACAAGTAGATTGTATTGGTCTATAGAAACCCTTCTGGCTCAGACAGTCTGCATTCTGCGATTCTTCCAAACCATAGTGAGTGTCTCGTGAATATCTGATGTCTCCTTAATTTCAGATGCTGTAAGTCAAGGCGGCTATCAGGTACGTGCTACTCTCTCTATTAGAGGCTCCATTCCTGTCGAGGCAGAAGATGAATGACCAATCATCCACTGATCCTGCAATTGGGTTGTCATTCACATGACCCAAGCCTATTTGTATGAACTCATTGATGGCTGGGAGTGACACAGAAGGAGCATGAGGCCAGGTGCCTATCTGATGGAAATTATAGTCTTGCATGAGAATAAGACAGGGACACATGGACCTACCAACGAGAGAATATGAAAGTGAATTTAGAAGAACAAGATATTGTGAGGAATTGGTCCCTTCTGACTGGAGAATACCAGGGAAGGCTTACTAGAAGAGGTGACATTTCAGCCAGTTACACTGGGAAAAGAGCATACTGACTGGACTATTCTGTTTTATATACTAAGGTCTCTTCCAGCTTTAAAATTCTGTATTTTGGGGTTTTAAGATCTCTCCCAACTTGAACATTCTCTGATTTAAGTTCTAAGTCCTTCCTAGCTTTAACATTCAGTGATCTAAGGTACCCTTCAAACTAACATGTGATAGTCCAGGTTCTAAAAGTCTGTCCTAGTTTTGATGGTCTGTTTGTAAGACTTCATCCTGCTTTTCCATACACCACAACACATCAGTGCACAAACTCTTCCAGTGCTACTGTAGGTACAAGAATAACAACAAAAAATACTGTTCTTGCCACAGAGACTCTGCACCTTCTTTTCTGGAAATTATTCTTTCATGGAACTCTACTGAAACCTTATACTGTATTATTTAGTGTTTTAAAATTTTAAAATAATATTTCCCCAATTACATGTGAAGACAATTTTTAGCATTCATTTAAAAATCTTTTTTGAGTTCCAAATTCTCTCCCTTCTTTTCTTAGATGTAATCAATTTGATATAGGTTATACATGTATAATCATGCAAAACAAATTTCTGTATTAGTCACAGACTAAAAGGAAAAAAAAACAAGCAAAAGTAAAGTGGAAAGTAGTATGCTGCAATCAGACTCCATCATTTCTTTCTCTGGATGTGGATAGCATTTAGTCTTTTAAAAGCGAGACTACAATCTATGCCAATGTGAGAAAATCTTGATTTGAAAGAAAAGTGTTTCATCTATTGTTGAATGGAATTGTCCTCCAGATAAACTTAATTTTGCCTCCCCATAGTATCCACCCATGGCACCTAGTTCTGCCCTCTGGGCCTAGTTGAATAAGTCTAACTCCCCTTGCCACATAGCTTTAACATACAGGAAGTCCATGACCAAGCCCCCCCCCACACTAGTCCAGTCCTATCCGCTCTCCTCAGGACTGAATTATAATATCCTCCCCTTTTGTCTATTGCTCTTAGATACAAAACATTGCTGTGAAAAGACAAATTCATGCTGAAGGATCTCTATTTGGCTAGCAGTGCAATAGCTATTCAAATCTCCTTTTCCCTCAGACTCACAGATATACACACACAGAACTCAGTCACTTCCTTGCAACCTTCCTGACTCTCTCTTTTTCCTTTCTAACTGTCACCCTTTCACCTGGGCTGTGAACTGTGTTTTGAAAAGAGATATGGTCTAAAACTCAGAAGACCTGAACTCACTTCAGTGCTCTGCTATTTATTGCTTGTATGATCTAGAGCCAGATATTTTTTTCTCTGGACCTCAGTTTGCTTCTTCCGTAGAATGAGAGTTTTAGCTTAGATCATCTCCTAAGGCCCCGTCCTGGACCAGCTCCACTGGTCCATTGTCCTCTCCCTTCTCCTTTGATCTTGATGCTTCAGTTATTGCATTTTTTTCCTTCTACTATCTCTGTGGGCCAGATGAAATCTACAATTCTACATGTGGTTCTAATCTGTCACATTTTAGGAGGAACACAGAGCTGGAACATAGCTAGAGTTGGAAAACCAGGAATGGTGAGGAGTCCAGAAACTATCATTTGAGGATCATTTGAAAGGACTTGTCTGTGTTTAGCCTGAAGAATTGAAGACTTAGGGGAGGCAGAGTAAGGGCCTAATTGTTGTCTTTAGCTATTTTTAGTACTCTTATAAGGAAAGGCGTTGGATTTTTTTTCTGTTTGATCCCAGAGGGCAGAGCTAAGAGCAGCAGTAATTGTGTAAGGGAGAAAGGAAGGGAAGTTTCAGAGAGGCAGATTTTAACAATAAGAATCTTCCAAAAGTGGGATGGGATGCCTCAAGGAGTAATGAGTTCTCTCTCCTTGGATCAGAAGCTAATGAGCACGTAACAGAGCTCTCATTGAGGGTACTCTTACTCAGCACTGGTTAAACTAGATGGCTTCCAGAGTCTCTTCCAGCCCTGAGAGTTGATGATTCTATGAAACTTTCCCCCTGAAATCTAAGATCTACAACATTTTCTAAATGCTAATTGTAACTAATCACACTGCAAATTTATTGAGTCTGCATAATGAACTGTCCCTTATGGTGGTTTGAGGGTAAATGGAATTCTGGAGTTAGGCAAGCAGAGGGTAAACCAGGTCTCCATCTGTTGGCATCTGTTGTGGGAGCCAGCAATGGGGTAGTGGAAAGAGCACTGGGTTTTTAATTAGATACCTAGCTTCAAATCCTGGTTCTCCTAACTACTTCTGTGGCCTTGGGCAGTTTTTCTGTTAATCTGTTTACTCATCTGTAAATGGAATGGTTAAAGACCAGATGTTCCTAAAATGTCTCTAGTTCTAAATCCTAGAATCTTCTTGGGTACAGAACTGAAAATATTGTATTGCTATTGCAGGCTCAGTGCAAAACATTTCAAGGCACCAGCCCCAGGAGAAAACACTCAATGTCCCAATATTCAAAAACCAGTGTGTGGCACAGATGGCCAGACCTACAAGAATCTCTGTGAATTCTGCAAGGTAGCTATGTGAGTATAAAGATATTCCATTTTTGAATCCCAGGGGCTGGGAACAGAAGGGAGGAGGGGGAAGAATGGTAGGGGAAACCTGTTTCTTTTGAACTCCACAAATTTAGTTTTATTAAAAAATATCTCTGTCATATTTTAATAACTCGTTATCCAGTCTCTACTCAAATTCCTCCAGTTACTAAAGATTCCCTGCTTATGGAAACAACCCATTCCAATGTGGAGCACCACACATCCACATTAGGTCCCTGCTTTCCCTTGGCCTCTCTATAGAGTCCATCTGGGTCATACATGGTTTAAACAGGGTCTAAGCTTCTTTGTCATAGCTTTCACTTCACTTCCACTTTGCAGTTGAATTATTAAAGAAGAAATGCTGTTGTGAGAATGTAGGTGGAAGTCATCACAGTAAGAACTCTCATATCCTATTGTTTTGTATAGTCCAAAATACTTTCCCTACCACTATCTCAAGAAGTAGAGTATGAAAATTTCTATCCCCATTTTAAAGGTGAGGAATCTCAGGTTCAAAAAGGGAGGAGTGAATGCTCCTAGGACATGTGGCTAGTAAGTGGCAGGGCCAGGATTGGAAACCAAGTCTTACGAGTCCAAGCCTAGTCCCCTTTCCCACTAGAGCATGCTGCCTACTAAGGAAGTCTGTAGGGTGGGATTCACAAGGGAAATAGTAACAGAGGGAAGAAGACTAGGGAACTTCGGGCCTATTGATATTCAAAGGTAATCTGTGAAAGCTCTATTAACATGTGATGGAGATGGGCTTTGTATCTAAGAAATATGTCTTTTTCTTCTAGGGAACAGAATGGCAGCTTGGCTACAAACATGATGGAAAATGCTAAACCTCCAAGTGGATCAGTGGCTACAATTTTCCCTCACTAACTCACCTTCAATAAAAATAACTTAGCAAATATTTGAGGGTCAATTTATTTATTTCCTTGGTTTATTGTTTTGTTGTTGATGAGTCTGAGAGATATCTCAAACAAGACCCTACTGAGGGGACGAGAGGGAAATCATGGAAATACAGCTATTTTGGGTTTTGTATTTAATTATTATTGAATTGTAGGATTTATAGATGGAAGTGACTTGACAGATTATCTCATCCATCTCACTGATGGGAAAGGTTTTAGCTGAGTCTTCTGGCTCCTAGAAAACCAGGATTCTTCGGTATTGTAAAAAAAAAAACCAAAATATTAATTAATATATGATTTCTATCAGTCAATTAACCAACAATTTATTTAGCACCCACTATATGCCAGGTACCAAGTAAGGGCCCAAGCATACACACACAAAAATGAAATAATCCCCACTAAATGTAACTTAGATTTGAATAAGGGAGGCAACAAGGAAATATCTCTCCATGCATGTAGAATCAATGAAAAGAGATGAATACAAAGTAGCTACATGAAAGTAATTTGAGGAGGACAGTAGGGGGAGGAGGTCATTGCAAGAAAGGCATTAGCTGAGCCTTTTTTTTTAATATTCATTTTGAACTTAAATACAAAAAGACAAAAAGGGGAGAACATTTCCATGTACACAGCACAATGTAAAAAGAGCATTGTATATAAAACCATGAATTTCTATTTCACACTGCTTACTTTAAAAAAAACAAAACAAACTGTAATAAATACTACGCATTATTTTCAAAGCTACTCTGCTTTTCTGTGCTTCCAAATTTTCTTTTGTTCTCTGCTTTTCACTTTTTAGTTTTTTTCTTCCTCTTTCCCTAACCCACCCTAGAGAAGGCAAGTATTAGGCACAAATATGTAATAATATATGTATGAATAAATATATATGTATGTGAAACTTCTAATTAGCAGTCCTTTATGTGGAGGTGGATAGCATCTTACTCCATAGGTCCTTCATAATTGATTTGAGTATTTGTAATACTCAAAATGACTTAGTTATTCAAACCTGTTCTTAGGACCATAGAGCTGTTATTGTGTACAGTGTTCTCTTGTTTCTGCTTATTTCACTCTTCCTTATTCATATAAGTCTTTCCACATTTTTTCTAAAATTCATCAGTTCATTATTTCTTATAGCACAATAATATTCCACCACAATTATATACCACAACTTGTTTAGCCATTCCCCAATTGACAGGCATCCCTTCAATTTCCAGTTCTTTGCCATCACAAAGAGAACACTAAGTATTTTTAAACATATAAATTCTTTTCCTTTTTCCCTAATCACCTTGAGAAACATACCTATAATTGTATTGCTGGTTAAAAGGATATATACAGTTTTATAACTCTTTGAACATGATTCCAGATTGCTCTCTAAAATAGTTCAATCAGTTCACAGTTCTACCAATAGTGAATTAGTGTCCCAATTTTTTCACAACCCTGCCAAAGTTTGTTGGTTTCCCTTTCTATCATTTAAACCAATCTTATAGGTAGATGATATTTCAAAGTTGTTTTAATTTGCATTTTCTAATCAATAGTGATTTAGAGCATTTTTTTCATGTATCTATTTAGCTGAGTCTTAAAGGAAGTCAGGGATTCTATGAGGCAAGTGAGTGGGGATTATATTCCAGGCATGAGGGACAGTCAATCTAGAGGCAGTGAGATGAAAATTGAAATATTGTCCTTGAGGGACACAGGGAAGGCCAAACTCACTGGAATGTAGAATATTGGAGGGGCAGTAATGTACGATGAGTCTGGAAAGATTAGTTAGAGCAAGGCTGTGAAGGAATTTAAAACCAAACAGAACAATTTCCATTTGATTCTACAAGCAAGAGTAAACCATAGTTTCTGGTCACATGGTCATATGTAATGTCAAATTTGTCTTTGAAGTAAGAGCACTGTCACAATAGCATAGAGGATGGACTAGCATGTAAATATTTCTGAGGATAGTACCCAGCATTCAATAGACACAGATTTATTAACTGAGTTACTGAATGCAATAAGTTTATATTCATATACTGTTTTGAGGTTTCAGACTACTTTGTACTTATGACCTCATTTGAGACTCACAACATCCTCATTAGATAAGTAATATTAACTAGTATTCTTCCCATTTTATAGATGAAGAGACTGGAGCTCAGATGAGTTAAATAAATTAGACAAAACCACATAGCAAATTAATGGCAGAGACTAAGTCCTAAACTGTGTGATGCAAATTGCTGTTGGAGTGCAAGGAAAGGAGAGAGTAAGGAGGCTGGAATAATAAATGGAGGCTTCATGTAGCATCTAGCATGTGAGAGATGGGCAGACTTGGGATTAAAAGTTATTAATCCTCTAAGGGTACTTGGAAACCAATTGGGAATGTGGGGAGGGGAGACTTAGGCTGTGGATATTTAAAAAAATATGTATCATTTTTAATTTAAGAAATAAAACCAGGGTTTCCATTTTGTCTAATGAATGCATTTTGATATAGTAGAAAAAACATGGGACATGGAATCTGAGAGGTCTGGGCTTTAATCCCAGTTCTGGCACACAAATTATATGTCCATAAGCAAGTTATATAGCTTCATTGTGCTTTAGTTTATTCCTCTGTAAAATGTGGAAAACATCATCTGCTTCATAGCACTGTTGCAAAGAAAATGATTGGTAACCATAAAGCATTGTATAAATTCCCACTGTTAGGGTCTCAAGACTATGCCATACAAAAACTTGTTAAACAGGGATTGTTAATTTGTATGTGTATGTGTATGTGTGCACCATGTATTTCTTTGGCAATCTGGTGAAGTCTCTGGACATCTTCTTTAAATAATATATATTTAAAATAGTGATAGGAAAGACTACATTTTAGTTGAAGTTTAGCAAAAATAAAGATGTATTTTTTTCCTATCTAGGTTCACAAAGCCTCTGAAATCTAGCCACAGAACACTCGATGGTCCATGGACCCAAGTTAAAAACCCATCTGCTAAAATAGTGAAAGATGTCTAGCATGAGGAAGACTGGAGGAAGGATAGCTATCCAATTATGTAAATGGTTGGAACATGTAAGCTGAATTCAGTTTGTTCTCATTGGCTTCAGATGGCAAAATGAAGATATAGAAGTTGTAAAGTGCCAAATTCAACAACAGAAAAAAACAAAATTTTTTATTGTTCAGCTATGTCCGACTCTTCATGATGCCATTTTGGGTTTTCTGAGCAAAGATACTGGAATGGTTTGCTGTGTTCTTCTCCAGCCCATTTTACAGATGAGGAAACTGAGGCAAACACAGTTAAGTGACTTGCCCAGGGTCACATAGAGAGCAAGTGCCTGAGGCCAGATTTGAACTCAGGAAGATGAGTCTTCCTGACTGCAGGGCAGACACTCTATCCACTGTACCACCTAGCTGACACTTGAAAATCAAAGCTGTTTAAAAGTGGAGTGAACAGACTTTGGAAATGGGGAGTTCCCTGAGTAAACCACTTGACAGACATGTTGTAGTTAGACTCAAGTTTTATTAGATGGCCTCCCTAGTCCTTTGTCACCCTGAGATTTTTTTTAAGTTGAGCTGTAAGGAACTCTGGAACATAGAATAAGAAAGTCAGAATCCTTGAAACAGAAAACTTAGAATGTCAGACTTGGAAGCATCCACACAACTATCAAATTTATTATATGGAGAAAGTAAGATCAAGAAAGGAGCAGGTCATATAGTCAGAGCTAGGCCTGAAGTCTAGATCACTAAGTTCCAAATCTAAGGTCCTTTCCCTGAACAAGGAAGCAGTGTGATATAAAGCACTGGCTCTGAAATATGAGGATTTGTGTTCATACTTCATACCCCACTTTGCATACCTATGTAGTGGAGAATTGGCTAATCAGGAGCCAGTCCTGAGAATATAAGGATGTTTTATGAGCCTACTTCTGGGCAGGTGAAAGGAAGGACTTTGCTTTCTATTTCAGAGCATGCATAGGTAAGCTATGATGATTTTCTAACAACTTGGGGACTTTCGAATGGCTACTGTGTCAAGTTTTATTGCATCAACCCAATGACTTAACAACTCAATCTCATTATTTTTTGTTGGTGTTGGTTGAAGCACAAAATACTCTAAGCCTCTTGCTGGGAAGGGAGGTAGCGCTGGTGCTAAAGGCCTGTTCTCCCCACTTAGGGCCATATATGGCCATGAAAACATTGTATCTTTGTTCCGTATCTTTATGTGTTTATTTTCTCCTGCTCTTAGATGAAGGAATATTGAAAATTGACTATGAAGTTCAGAAATTCTAGATACCAGAGGCCCAGGACCTGGAGGTCATATCAGTCTGGTAATAACTGAACCTGGCGAAGTCCCAGGAGACCTGAGGCCTGACCTCCTTGGGAGATTGTACTGTAGGCAGGGAAAGACTCATTCAGAGTCTATGCTAAATTCAGAAGTGAACTAGGGGGAGTGGATGATTTATAACAACTTCTTTAAGGGGAAGCCCCATTTTTGCAATAATGTTCATGTAATACAAATTGTTCTGATTTTTCTCACTTCACTCTGTGTTAATCCATATAAGTCTTAAGTACTCTGATCAATTCAATGAGTAATCATGATTTCCACAGTAAATGAATTTCACCCACCTCTTGACAGACAGGTGACAGATTCAATATGTGGAATGAGACACATTTTTAATGCATTTCTGTGGAAGGAAAGCTATGACAAATCTGGAAAACATACTGAAAAGCAGAGACATCATGTTTCTGATGAAGGTCCATACAGTCAAAGCTATGGTTTTTCTAGTAGTTTTTCTAGTTGTGAGAGTTGGACTATAAGGAAAGTTGAGTACCAAACAACAGATGCTTTCAAATTCCGGTGCTGGAGAAGACTTTTGAGAGTTCCTTGGACAGCAAGGAGATCAAATCAGTCAATAACTGAAGAAATTCATTCAGGATATTCACTAGACGGTCAAATACTGAAGCTGAAGCTTAAATGCTTTGACCACATAATAGTAAGACAAAATTTGGTGGAAAGGACCCTGATTTGGGGAATGATTGAAGGCAATAGGAAAGGAAGATGGCAGAGGATGAGGTGGAATAGATACTATCATAGAAACAACAAACATAAACTTGGACAGACTTTGACAGATAGTAGAAGATAGAAGGGCCTGGCCTGCTGTGGTCAGTGGGGTGATGAAGAGTTGGGCACAACTGAATAACTGAACAACAAACACAGGGTTTTTTTTGTTTAACTATACATATTGGAGGGCAGATGTGGGGTTGATTGGTAGAGTACCTGACTCACACTCAGGAAGACTTGAATTTGAATCCTGCCAAATTCCTAATTTGAGTGACTCTGCACAAGTCACTTAACCTCTTTCAGCCTCAATTTCCTCATCTGTAAAATGGAAAGAGGTGTGGAGGAAAAAAATGCTTGCTAATTTTTTAAAAAGTAATTTTTTTTTTAAGTTTGAGTACAATGTCCCCAGAGGCTGAGTTGGGAGAGGAAGAGGAGTGCTAATGGTTTTCAGGGAAATATTTTTGGACTTGTGTTCCTTCTCTAGCTTCTTAATAAATATTGTTTTTATAAAAGCTAATGAATATTAATTAGTTAGATGCTATATCATTTTAATGCTATGAGAGATATATTAATTATAATTGGTGATTTGGAAATAATACAACAGAATGAAGGTTAATCTGATGGCAATACAAAAAAAACAACAACAAAATCCCCTCAAGAATACTAGATAGGAAGACGTAACTAACCCTCTGGGAACCCAATATGCCAATACAAATGTAGCTGAAGAGATTAAAGCCAGAGTAGAAAATTACTACATGTG
>NW_027555943.1:0-25006 GCF_003287225.1 Phascolarctos cinereus
CAGTTCCCTGAGGCCTGCTCTGGCTTTGCTTAGGCCAGGTCTGTGCTACACCCTGAGTTCTGGACACTCCTCTCTCAGTCTGGTGCAACAGACCTTTCCTGTTGATCTTTCAGGTTGTCTTGGGCTGGAAATCTTCCTCACTCTCTCTCTTTGTGGGTTCTGCTGCTCTAGAATATGTTCAGAGTCTTTTTTAAAGGTATTTGAAGAGATTTGGGGGAGAGTTCATTTGATACCCTGCTTTCACTCTGCCATCTTGAATCTATCCCTGAAACACATTATTTTGAAGTAGAACATGGCTCACTTTCCAGTCCTGGATCATTGCTTTGTCATCCAGAGGGGCTTACATTACCACTGCAACTATGAGCTATGCTATGCAGGGTTACCCAAGATGGACAGGTCATGGTAAAGATTTCTGACAAAAAGTGATCTGTTGAAGAAGCAATTTATATGTATCTTCAAAGTATGAAAATGTGATATGAATTCACAAGCAAAATGTCTTTAATTAAAGTAATTCTCAAAAAAAAAAATACACTGCTTTGTTTGAGTCCATACCACGACATCTCTATGCTAAAGTATGAAAATGTAATAGGAATTCACAAGCAAAATGTCTTTAATTAATGCAGGATTCTAAAGTAAGGTGGAATTTAAAGTTGTATTCAATTTTCTGTGATATCAAAACCAATTCCATTCAGTTCAACTAAGCTTTTACTGTGTTACAGGCATAGCACTAGGTTCTGGGCCTAAAAATAAATAAATAAACAAATAATCAAATAAATAAATAAATAAATGAATCAATAAATAAATAATAAAGAGGCTGCCAACAACAAACAAAACAATTCCTAGCTTCAAAGATCTTTTAGTCTATTAGATTCATACAAGACAAAATTTTACTTTTTTAGTTTTGATTTTAGATATGTGTCATGGTCTATAGAAAATTGGATCTGGATTCAGAAAGATCTAAATAAAAATTCTTCATCAGATACAAATTCTGTGACCATTGGCAAATCATTTAACCTCTGTGTGTTTCCTCATCCATGAAATGACAATAATAAAACCCATGTGTTTTTGACAGTACTAAATAAATTAACATATATACAATGTTTTACATCCATGTAGTAGCAATGGTAGCAGTTGCAGTAGAAGTAGCTGTAGCAGCAGCAGCAGCAGCGGTAGTAGTGTTACTATCTAGCTAATGAGCTGAAATAATGTATTGAACCTAAGAAACATATAAATTTAAATTATAACTACTGATTAATATGACATAATTGTTATCAGTAATAACAAATGAAAAAGGAAGTATGAAGAGTAGGGAGTACATGAATTTATTATCATTATAGATTTTATCTATAATAAATTCATATTAATGACAATAATAAAAATAGAAGTATTTTCCATATAGAACTCATTTATTCTTTTTGAACTACCTTGATATATATCTATATCTATATCTATCTATTTATCTATCTATATGCATATAAGTATATATGTAGAGTGCATGTACATAATTATACAAGTGTGTATATATACATATATATTCATATACACATTCATATGTGTGTTTATGTGTGTGTACATAAATACATATGTATACATACAAACACATGCATATACTATTTTAATTTTATGGAAACATTTCTTTAAGTTATGTGTATTTTAGTTTTCTATAAAACTAATATTTAGAGGTAGCTGATAGTAAAGTGGACTCCAGTAGCTGGACCTGGTGTCAGGAAGTCCTAACTTTAAATTTGATCTCACATACCAGTTATGTGAGATAATATTTTAATGAACAACTCTCCATCAAGATCAGTGAGGTGCTTACAGGGAAAATAGAAATAGAACTTATAGGAGCAAACATGAGAAAAATAGCAAGATTGGACCAAGTATATATAAAACAGAAGTATGTTGGAGGTTGTACAATTATTAGAGGGCTGAGCCACCAATATACAAGATATCTGAGAGGAAACATCAAATTTTGGGAAACAATATCAGACTTTACTTTAAAAAATTGGTACTTAGATTCAGAGCTAAAATGGACCTTAGAAGACCTAATCAAGTCTAATGCCCTCATTTTACAAATGAAAAAAGTGAGGTCTAGAAAGGGTAAGTGGATTATCCTAGGAAACACAGCTCATACGTGCTTGAGGTAAGATTCAAACCCAGATCTTCTTGACTACAAATGAAGTATCCTATTTACTATATCACATCGATCATTCTGACTGGCTGCGTGAAAGAACACTGGGAGCTTCTGTCTATTACTCTGTGTCTCTATGTCTCTGTCTCTGTATGGCTCTCTCTGTTTGTCTCTCTCTGTCTCTGCCTGCACATCTGTTTGTGTCTCTCTCTTTCTCTCACAAAACAACACAAAAAGTCTAAAGTTACCTCCCTAATATGTGTATAAATGGTTCTCAGTCAAATTTCCTCCATGAGGAACACTTTCCTTTATTCTATGGCATGCCCTGGAATGTCTTCCAGACATACTAAATGGGCCCCCTAGAAAATTTAGTGGAAAGAGCAGTCATCAGACCCAAGTACAAGTCTCCACTATGCCTTTCAGTTGCTGACATTGAACAAATAGTTTCCCTTCTCTTAAATTCAGCTTTATTGAAAATAAATAAAACAAAATAAAATGCAGGCCTTGATCCTGAATATGATTTAAGATCTCATTCACTTTTGACACTCTGTGATTCTGCTGAATTTGGGAAATACTATAGTAGGAGAAGCTAGTAATATGAGCATACCATTCCCATATTATCTATACCTTAATATCCTGAATTTTACTTGCCTTCCACATGACATAAATGTCACTTCACACCTGTGTTTATATGTCTAAATCAGGAACTTAGATTTCAAATGCAATGAGGGAAAACCTGTATCAACCTTAATGAAACAAAGTGAACCTCAGTGACTGCTGAGGGGAAGACCATCCGAATCCTCTTGGCAGTAGACAAAGTAAACTTCTTCAGACTTCATTACCAGAATATCACAAATTAGTAACTGCAGTGACCTGAATAATTCTGGATGCCATGGGGGCAATGACCCTTTGAACAGGAGGGTTACAAAATACAACTCCTGTCTTCTGAGAACAGGTACTCTCCATCTGGATCACATTAGTTAAACTTAAAGTGATATTTAAGAGCTGAGTTTAATAAACAAAAAAGTTGGTCATAAAAAAGCAAGAGAAAACAGCTATGAACAAGACAATCTAATTGCAGAAAGCCACAATTAGAGATTTATAAGACTACAAAATGAAGAAAAAATATCTGATTTTATTCAAGCCCTCAGTGTTATTTCCCAATTCAATTTTATTAAAGAAATTTTAGTAAAGGGACTCATTACCATAGTGACAACACATCTTACTAGGTTTTTGTTTGCTTATTGTAACTGCTTAATTTGAAAGTAGATCTGAGTTTCTTCACTCAGAATTTGTCATTATTATATTAATTCCAGGGGAATCATAACATATACTCCTGGAAGTAGTCTGGATGAATGATAAATTATGTATGAATATAGACTTGGGAATTGGCATCTAGTCCTAGGTATGATTAATTTAAATCAAAGTTGAGGCACACAGATGTATCTATATACCTCTGTCTATATATGTGTACATTTATATACCTAGGCATAAATTTATACACATATATGCTGTATACATACATATACACATGTGTAGAAATACTCATAGATAATGAATGAGCTATGAGAGGCCTTATGTTTAGGATTAGGAAAATGATAAGTACTCTCACATTATAATAATGCTAATTATATCTTTACTGAGGATCATCAAAGAATACAGAAGGAAGGAAGGAAGGAAGGAAGGAAGGAAGGAAGGAAGGAAGGAAGGAAGGAAGGAAGGAAGGAAGGAAGGAAGGAAGGGAGGAAGGAAGGGAGGAAGGGAGGAAGGAAAGGAGGGGGGAGGGAGGGAGGGAGGGAGGAAGGAAGGAAGGGAAGAAGGAAGAAGGAAGGAAGGGAGGAAGGAAGGGAGGAAGGGAGGAAGGAAGGGAGGGAGGGAGGGAGGGAGGGAGGAAGGGAGGGAGGGAGGAAGGGAGGGAGGGAGGAGGGAGTGAGGAAGGAAGGAAGGGAGGAAGGGAGGGAGGGAGGAGGGGGGAGGGAGGAGGAGGGAGGAAGGAAGGAAGGGAGGAAGGAAGGAAGGAAGGGAGGGAGGGAGGGAGGAGAAATATGACAAGTAAAATTTGAAATAATTGAGGAAACAAAGATTTGTGTTTCTGTGCATATTAGTTTATTAAGCAATGCATGTCAATTGTATAACAAACTGAACCACACATCCTCAGCTTGTCACTGGTACTGACTATAGGGGGCAAGAGATTTTTATGCATTAAAAGAAAAAAAAAGAACATAAACCAGGATACAAGATTAAGCAATCTGATTTCTAAATGGAGAAAAGATTAAGGGCTTTCTGAGTTGTGAGGGAGAAAGCACAATTCTCTGAAATCCAAAAAAGAAGTTCCCCACTCCTCCCAAACATCTGTGTTCAATGAAAGGAACAAGGGAACAGTAGTTGATTGACCAGCATGGGGACAGTTTTCAGATAAGATACATGGGTTTCTTGAGATATGTGTTTGTGAGCCACCACCTACATAAAGAGTTTCCTATAATGCCCTCCAAAATTGTAATAATTTTAACAATTTAATTTAATTTGATGATTTTAATAATCCTCCAAAATTTTAATTTGTAAATATTTTTACATAATAGCATGCAGGTGTGTTATTATATCCAACAGATTACATGCTCTCTGGAGGACAGGGACAGTTTAATTAAAAATTGTCTATTTTCAGCAATGTTTGTCAGTTGATTCTATATGTGTGGAGATCTGTATTTATATTAATGCAAATATTGGTTTCATCCATACAAAATAAAAGACATTTAATAGATTGAAATGTCCATTTTTATATTCCTAAAATTACCAAAAGGAGAAAATTATAGTACAAAATAAATGAAAATTGTTCCATTTCAAAATTAAATTCAAACATTTCACAACTTCAAAGAAGTAGAATTGTTAGGGCATGATTTTTCCCCAAAATGCCTGCCACTACATGGACATCCGAAAATCATAGAGTTCTCCCAGAGCATACCCATTCAGAGAAGTAGTGCAACTCTCAGACAACTAAATAATCATTCCATAAATCATAAACATTTAGTAATTTCACCATTACAACTGTTCTAAATTGTTCACTAGTGGTTCTGAGAAGTAAAACCTTCCCTCAGAAATGTCCAAAGCCATCCCATGGAATGTAATATGCTATGGGAAAATTTTGTTCATCATGTGCATGAATTATGAAACTTATAATAATTTCTATTTCTCTAAACCACAATTTAAACAATCTCTAAAATCTATGTTACAATATTGATTGTAAGCAGGGTGACGTATACTAAAAATAACAAGATGTGGTAAAGACTGGCATAGAAGATATCATCAAGGACATATAGGACATATATAATTTGAAAAACTCCTGTAGTAGAAGCAAAAAAAAAATGAGCATTTCAGTAGTGTTCATAAAATGCTAAAAGAATCACAGAAAGAAACCAGGTGGGATGGGTGAATCCTCCATGTGAGATTTATTGAGATATAAAAATAGCATAGGATAAGAAAATGGAGATGGGTATAGAGTTATACCATTGGAGAAATGGTCCACATCATTGAGAATGCAGCTTAAGGCAAAACTAAGATGGTGGATTGGGGGAAACCACCCAGATGAACTCTCTCCACATTCCCCTCCAAACAGCTTTAAAATACTGCCTCAAATCAAATTTTGGAGTGCGTGGGGAGGGGAGGGAGAAGGTCAGGGTGAGACTATTTTTTGGCCTAAGATAAATTAATTGGCAGGAGAAGGCTGTGACATTAGGATGAGAGCCTGTCCAGAGCCTACACATGGTGGCAGTGGCAACAGTGGCTGTAGCAACAGCAGAAGCAGCATCAACTTCAGGAGCTTTCAGCCCAGAGAGGAGGACATACAACTGGTCAGAAGGAAGTTATAGGAGACCTTTTACTGGTATTAAGTGGAAATTCTATTGCCCATACACAGTCCTGGGTTGAGACCTAGGGAGGAGAGGACTACTGGGGGTTGGTCATTAGGGAGTAGAGGGGCTGGTCAAAGTTTCAAAATAAAGAAGAACACTAGCACTTGTGGCTGCAGGGGACTAGGAAGCCTTCCTTGGTAAAGAACATAATGCATAACAGGAGAATAGTGACCATGCCTCTGCCAGGATCATATCACCTTGGAAACATGAAAAACTTGTAGGATCCCAGAACTAGCTCTGAAAACAATAGCAAAAAAGCATGAAGCTTGGGACAGTGTCTCTCTACCTCCAGGTGAGCAGAATCATAATTAGTCTTGAAAAATGAGCAAATAACAACAACAACAGAAATTTGACCACAGGAGGTAGAACCAAGATGGAGGAGAAAAGGCAGAGACTCTCCTGAGCTCTCCCCCAAACCTTTCCAAACACCTTTAAATAATGCTCAAAACAAATTTTTGAGCTGCAGAATCCAGAGTGAAACAATTTTCTAGGCTGAGATAGCTTAGAAGGTTGGCAGGAAAGTTCTGTTGACTCAGGGTGAGAGTGCAACACAGTACAGGTCAGGCTGAACCCCAGAAAACCAGAAGTAGGTCTTGGGGCAATTGAATCAATGGTGGCAATGGTGGTTTCCAGACCTCATAGCCAACAGATAGTAAGGGGTTGGACAATTGGTCAGAAAGAGATTGTAGTGGTCCCTTTGCTGGCACCAGGGGCAAGACTCTTGCATTCCTCATACTTGTATCTGGGTGGAGATCCTGGGTCTCAGGCCTAGGGAGAGGAGGAACACCAGCACACCAGAGCCTGTGACCTCAGAGGATCTGGAAAATCAGGTCACAGTTCAAGGGTGGAAAAGAGTGCTTGTGGTGACTCACAGATGAGAGCACGGGACAGGAGAGTAGTAAACACACTTCTCTCTACATCATATCATCTTGGAAGAATTGGAAGCTTACAAATCCTGAAAATTACCTCTGAAAACAGCTGCACAAAAAACCTGAAACTTGGGACAGTGCCTTCTCCAATGTGGAAGAAGAGGCCCACTTTAGCATAGAGTTAAAAGTCAAAAATTAGGCTGGAAAAAATGAACAAACATCAGGAAAAGATCTTCACTATAGAAAGTTACTATGGTAACAGGGAAGATCAAAACACAAACTCAAAAGAAAACAAAGTTAAAACTCCTACATCCAAAGCCTCAAAGAAAAATATGTGTTGACATCAGGCCATGGAAGAGCTCAAAAATGATTTTAAAAATCAACTAAGAGAAGTAGAGAAAACATTGGGAAGAGAAATGAGAGTGATTCAAGAAAATCGTGAAAAAAAGTCAATAGTTGCATGAAGGAAGCAAAAAACAATATTGAAGAAATTAATACCTTAAAAACGTAATAAGCAATTGGCCAAATGTAAAGGGAGGTACAAAAATTCACCAAAGAAAACAATTCCTCAAAAATCAGAATTGGGCAAATGGAAGCTAGTGAATCCATAAAACAAAAAAAAGGGAAAAAAAACAATAAGAGAAAGCCCAAAGGATATAAAACATAGAAGAAACTGTAAAATATCTCATTGGAAAAACAAATGACATAGAAAATAGATTGAAGAGAGATATTTCAGGAATTATTTATACTACCTGAAAGTCATGATCAAAAGGACATAATATTTTAGATTTCATATTTTAAGAAATTTTCAAGGAAAACTGACTGATATCTTAGATCCAGATAGTAAAATAGAAATTGAAAAAATTCACAGGTCACCTTCTGAATGAAATGAAATTAAAACTGCCAGGAATGTCATAGCCAAATTCCACAGATACCAAGTCAAAGAAAAAATACATGAAGCAGCTAGAAAGAAATAATTCAAATATCACAGCGCCATGGTCAGTATCTTACAAGACTTAGTGATTTCCACATTAAAGGAGCAGAGGGCTTAGAGTATGATATTCCAGAAGGCAAAAGAACTAGTATTAAGGCCAAAAATAATCTACCAAGCAAAATTGACTGCAATCCTTTGGGAGGAAACAGATATTTAATGAAATAAAGGACTTTCAAGCATTCCTAATGGATAAACCAGAGTGGAATAGAAAATTTGATATTCAAAAAGAAGACTCAAGAGAAACATAAATAGGCAAACTTAAAGGGTAATCATAAGGGACTTAATAAAGTCTTTTTTTTTTGCATTCTTATACATGTAACTTCTTAGAACTTTTATCATTTTCAGGGCAGTCAAAAGGAGTTTACATAGACAAAGGGCATGGGTGTGAATTGAATATGTTGGAATTATCTTCAAAGAAAATTAAGGAGTAAGAAAGAGGGATGCTCTGGAAGAATGAGGAGGGGAGAGGTAGAATAGGAAACATTTTTTTTCACATAAAAAAGGTGTGCAAAGAGGAATTTTTATGATGGAGGGGAAAATAGGGGGTGCCATGTAATTCTTGAATCTCACTCTACTCAGAATTGGTTCAAAGAGATAAGAATATATATCTATACACAATACACACATACACATGCAGAGTTATGCATAGAAATGTAATTTATCCAATAGGGAAATAGAAGGGGATAATGATAAGAGAAAGAGGTAGTGATAAAAATTAGAAGCATAATAGACTTTTGAGGAAGGACAGGAAAGAGAAAGAGACAGAGACAGAGAAAGACAGAGAGACAAACAGGCAGAGAGAGACAGAGACAGAGAGGAACAGAAGAAAATGGGGTGGAGGGAAACAATAATCCTATGTTGTCTGCCTTCATTTTCAAAGAGGAGGAATGATATGATTAAGTGAGGCAGAGCTACACAAAATTGTCACCTTACTCTGTCTTCCAGAGTCACTGAAGTCCAGTGCCAATACAAAAGTCATGATGATTAGCAATGGTCCAGAATGCAGTGCATCTTTGGCATCTTTGATGTCTGATCAAGGTCTAAGCACTCTGCAGCACCTGCTTCATTCACCTTCAAGGCCACTGGAAAAAAAATGTTCTTATCTGCCCATTCTGCCAGAGAAAAGCTTTCACATATTTGGGGTAGACATACCCCAACTCACTGATGGGTTTGAACCACATTTGTTACCTTCAACTTGATTTAACCCATCTGCTGAGACTGTTTTACTGCATGTGGCCACTGATCATGCTAAAGCTTTTTGGAGCTGCAGGTGAGATTTGGGTGAGAAGTAGAAACCAAAAGTGAATGAGCAGCCCTGAAAAGGGCTCAGCAAGCCTCCACACAAGAGGCATTAGGTTTTTTTTCCTTTCCATGCCATACACCCTTATTAAACATAACTGTGAATATAAATGGCATGAGCTCACCCATAAAACAGAAGCAGACAGCAGAATGGATTAGAAACCAAAATCCAATGATGTGTTGTATACAAGTTGCTTGAAACAAGGTTGGAGAAGAATCTATCATACTTTACTAGAAAAAAAAGGCAGAGTTAGCAATCATGATCTCACACAAAGCAAAAGCAAAAACAGTCCTAATTAAAAGAAATATTCAGAGACATTACATTATGCTAAAAGATACCATAAACAATGAAGTAATATAAAAATGTTTACAATGTTTCCTTGTTAAAGTCTTCATATCTCAAATATATAGTTTAGAACTGAGTCAATTAAAAAAAATAAGAGCCATTACCCAATCAATAAATGTTCAGATGATATAAGCAGGCAGTTTTAAAACGAAGACATCAAAGCTATCTACAGTAATATGAAAAAATGCTCTACATCACTATTGGTTAGAGAAATGCAAATTAAAATAACCCTAAGGTACCATTTCATACCTATCAGAAATGACAAATGCTGGAGGGAATAATTAGTAAACTAATGAACTAGTAGAGTAGTGAACTAGTCCAACCATTCAGGAGAACAATTTGGAACTATGCTCAAAGGGCTATAAAACCTTGCATACCTTTTGACCTAGCAACACCACTGATAGGTCTATATCTCAAAGAGATAAAAGAAAAAGGGAAATGACCTAAATATAAAAGTATTTTATATTTTTTGTGGTGGCAAAGAATTGGAAATCAAAAAGGAACTTATTAATTGGGGGATGGCTTAAGTTGTGCCATATGATTATGATAGAATATTACTTGGCTATGAAAAATGACAAGCAAGGTGGTTTCAGAAAATCCTTAGAAGACTTATATGAACTGATGCAAAATGAAGTGTGAACTGGGAGATCATTGTGCAAAATAATAGTAATATTATAATGATAATCAAATGTGAAAAACTTGGCTACTCTCACCAAACAATGATTCAAGACAATTAAAAAAGATTCACGATGAAAAATATTATTCACCTCCAGAGAGAAAACTGATAAATTCTGAGAGCAAATTGAAGGGTAATTTTCTTACTTTTTTTTTTTGCTTTTTTGGGGGAAATACGGTTAGTATGAAAATGTATTTTGCATGATTTCACATTTAGAATTGGTATCATATTGCTTGCCTTATCAGTGTGTATGGGAGGGGATGTTAGGAAGGGAGAGAAATAGAACTCAAAATGTAAAAAAAAGATTGCTATAAATAAATAATTAAATAAATAGATAAATGAATGAATGAATGAATAAATAAATAGATAAATAACTTGAACTGTTTAAATGGAGAGAGAATTCAGCTTAATCCAAGTATATAAGTATTTTCAAAAACTAATTTGTAATTTTCTTGCTCATTTCCAAATCTTAAATTTCAAAGATAGAAGACAATTTCCATTCAGTTTATATACACTGTCATTCTTTTCCCAGTTTGGTTATCTCCCATTAGAAGGTAAATATAGCCCATAAGATCTGCAAATAAAATATGTTCTATCCTAAACTCGTAAATGATTCAAGCATTTCATTGATCTGAACATCCTTTCACTTCTCTATAATGACACTAATACTCATCCTCTTCCACTAATTCCATTCCAAGTAATGACCTAATTTTTCTAAATTCCTTTGCTGCCTGGTCCCTAGAATCCTTGACTATAAGACAGATGTCTTCTGAGCCCTGAACCTTTACTACTCCTGACCCTGAACTCTGAACGCTTTTGCTTATAAATAGTATTTTATTTTTCCTTAATTACATATCGAGAAAAAATTTTAGCATTGATTTTTTACAAGATTTTGAGTTTTGAATTTCTCTCTGTCCCTCCTTCTCCTCTTCTCTTCTGAAAATGGTAAGCAGTTTGATACAGTTGATACATTTTCTATGTTTTTGCTTGCCAAACCCCTTAATCTCTGAAAATCTTACGTTCCTAAGTACTTTGGGCCTTTAAGACCAAAGTAGGGATGGGATGGTAGTAAGTAGGAGGAGCTATGGCAACTAGGAAGCGCCCATGGAAGCTTGTGGGATGAGGTTGGGGCAGGGACAGCAACAATAAATGAGTCCTCCCCTGCTATTTCTTCCCAACTACTCTGCATACATCTTGTGTGGATATAGTTATTTCCATGTTGTCCTCCATTGCAATGTGAGACTCTTGAAGGAAGAGATGATGTTTTTACCTTTCTTCATATCCCCAAGTAGTAAAACAATATCTTAATGCATAGAAAGTGTTTAATAAATGCTTCTTGAACTATGAACTAATCAACATTTGGAATATGAGGAAGGGGAATTGGATGACTTCCAATGTTCCTTAGGCAGATGTAATGTAGTTGAAAGAGCATTGCATTTGCTGTCAAAATACCTGTGTAACATTTCAGGTACTTTCTAGCTCTCAATCTATGATTCTCTGTTTCTATTATGAAGAGATATCTAAAAGTAGAATCAATTCAAATTATCAGGCCCAGAAGAATAATATCTTAGGGCAGTCATGTCATACTAAAAATAAAAACAAAGGTTACTAAATTGTACACAAGCATCCTAACTTGTTAAAATAGAAAAAAAAATATATTAAAGGTTTCTATATTCTATTTAATTTTTTATTTATTTGGTTGAACATCTCCCAATTGCACTTTAATCTGGTTTGGGTAGCACTTGGGTATCGTGGACCACATGTGTCCCTTCAGAACATGCTTTTGATTTCTCTACTCTAGGGTAACAAAGGAATTGGCAGATGATATTGTTAAGCTTTTATTGATTTTTTTAAAAGCTATTGGAGACAATATGTGACTTAAATCATTCCCCAAGAGATATATGGTCAAACATGAACCCAGCCTAGCCATTTAAGGAAGAAGAAGAGACACAGGAGCAAGAGATTGTGTTTATTACTTCCTGGGATAGCACCTTGGTTGAGGAAGCCCAAGGCCACAGAGGATCTGATCAGAGTACCCACCTCATCCCTTTGCTCCAGGTCCCCTCTATTCTCTCTCCCCATCTGAGAGTTTCTCATTAACAAAGCTTTTAGGAAACATAAAAAAATTATTTAAGCAAAATTTTAGATTTAGATTAGAGATAATTTTAACCACTATTTCCTAGTTTCTGATGTTTTAAGGGTGTAAATTTGGGAAAGTATTACAATTCTTTAGTAAAACACTAATGAAATTTTGGGGCAGCTAGGTGGCACAGTGGACAGAACACTGGGCCTGGAGTCAGGATATGTTCAAATTCAGACACTTACTAGCTGTATGACCTGGGCACGTCACTTAACCCTGTTTGTCTCAGTTCCTCATCTATAAAATAAGCTAGAGAAGGAAATGCAAACCACTCCAGTATCTTTGCCAAGAAAACCCCAAATGAGGACAGAAACAGTCAGACACAACTGAAAAACAACATACAGAAGGTTTCAGGGAATACTAACGGTAAAGCTTGCATATGATTATATAACTCTAAACCCTTTACCTGTAGAGAGTTAATAAAATGGAAAAATAATAGCTAGTATTAAATAGACAGTTCTTACTTTACTTGTAAGCGGGCACTTTAAGCAAACTCTATGTAAAGTGATTTTGTGTAATAAAAATATGTCCCCACATATAAGGAATGGAGGGAGATAAGAAGGGAAGAAAGGGGCCAGGAGCCTGTGAACACAGGGAGCCAGGACACAGGTTCAAGGACAATTTAGAAGCTGGGGACAGAAAAGCAAGAGCAGGAGCAAGAACATGGGGGCCTGGAGCAGGGCAAATACATGGGGTCTGGACATGGGACAAAGAGGGAAGAAGGCAGGTGACACACAGAGGCCAGGGACAGACATAGGGTACTCCAGCACTGACAGTCAATGGACAGGTGGGCAGAGCAAAGCAAAGGTCTCCTCTCTCTGTGGGAGGTCTCAAGACACACTAGTAATCTGCAGCAGAGGTGGTGGTGTCTCTCCACGAGTCCATTCTTCTACTTTCATTTAGAGGATTTTTTTTGTTTTGGGGGGGTGCTGCAGAGCATCAATGGGAGGGCCAGGATTGGAGAGGGAGCATAGAATGTACAGTAAAGTTAGCATAGGTGGTTTTTTGTTTGTTTTTAGTGCGAATTTACACAAAGTGAGAAATCTTTAGTGGTTTAAGTTATGGGAGACACCTTGCAATTTTTTTTTATTTGATCCATGTGACAATCTTATGAGATCAGTATAATTATTATCCCAATTTTACATTTGAGGAAACTGAAGCTCAGGGAAATTAATTTACCCAGAGAATCTTGCAGTTAGTAAATGTATGAGTTGGCATTCAAACTCCAGTCTTTTTTGCTCTAAGTCAGTAGAACTCCATCTCAGTATACTTAGTATACTTACTAATACTGAGGAACATGCCCTAAAAAGATTTAAAAAAAAAACTAGAGATGTTTGCAATTATGAAAAGGAGATTTTGATGGGAAATGAAGGTAGTATGGTGGGAAAGTTCATTACCTCTGGAGTCATTATCTGAGTTCAAATCCTACCACTTATTGCAATTGCCTATATGATTTTCGACAAATTCCTTAACTTCCCTGAACCTCAGATATCTCATCTCTAAAATGAGAGCTTTGGACCCATGACTTCTGAAATTGTTATAGATTTAGATATATGATATTACAACTCTTCAATTATTTTAAGGGCAATCGTTGAAAATTCATTAAAATTGTTCTGCTTGGGTGGAGAGGAAAGAACAGAATGATAGAAGTCACTGAGAGATAAATTTTTGCGTTGATGTAAGAAAAATCTAAAACTTAGTGATATCCAGAAGTCAGATATGCTAACTTAGAAGGTAATTGTTTTCTATTCACAAGAGGTCTTCAATTGGCGTGTATAACCATTTGTTGGGAATGTTGTAGAAAGGATTCTTGTTTAAAGATAAGCTGGACAAGTGGCCTTTGAGATCACTTAAATTTCTAACATCATCTAATTCTTTGCTGAAGTGTTTCCTCTTTTGAAGTGGATATGAGCAAAGACCCATTTAAAGGCTTGCCACAAGTCCGTTCTTTAAAAATATGGCTTTTTTTAAAAAGCTGCATATTGAGCAAATGAAAAATAGAAATTATAGAATTGTATTAATGATATGAACTTAATTTTTATATTTTTTAATCTGGGGAAAAGATAAATGAACTTTTATGAAATTGATTCGTTCTAACATGGCCTGAATGATATATTTATCTAGTGATTGAAGGATAATTGTCAGAATTGATTTATTTTGTTTTTGCCCCTGTCTTCTTTATTATTAGTGGGGTTCTTTTGGGTTGGCACCATGCACCATTTCCAAGCCAATCAAAGTTTTCCTTATTTTCATGCTCATAGTGAAGCAGGAATTATGGTCACATATTTTGTACTTAGAACTTATCAGCATGGTGCCAGTTCCGAAGAGAAACAGAGACACAGTGTTATGGTGTGTCCTAGAGAGGGCAATTTTTCAAAGCAAAATCATAATGCAAAGCATTTAGAGTAATGTTATGTAAATAAGCAGTAGGACTGACTGAGGCTTTGGCTCTTTTTATATTTACTGTGTGATTCTTGCTTTGAAACTTTTTGCTTTTTTTCAAGTTTTCTGGAGTACACTGTAACCTCATTATGTCTAGTTGGCACTTCCTTCAGTTGAGGCAACAGCTGCAAAGCATTGATAAACCCTAAGAAGGTTGGAACCCAGGACTGTTGCTGTACCTTCAATCTGAAGGGTCCATATGTAGAAATTCAGCTGGCATGGTTTTGATGGCCAAACGTTCATCTCTATCATACCCAGAATAGCAGATTTGCTAAACCTCAGGAACAATAACACTTCTTAAAACAGACTTGATTAAAAAGTACAATAGGCTTTTTGAGAATGTAAGAAGGAAAAAAGTGGAGAACTGATGAAAAGATAGTTCCTCAAAAACTATCAATTAACAAATCTGTAATGTGAGTAAATAAAATTTTCTTCTCTGATGACATACTTTTTTTCTTCTTTTAAGCTCTTCTTTCAGGTCTAATTCCAAACCATCTGCTAAGTCTCTCTGAAGCAAGCCATATCAGATAGCTCAGTGAAATAAAATAAAATGATGGGATTAGTAAGTCTCCTCAGAAAAGTTGTAGTTTTTTATTCCCTTATTTTTGAAACTGGAGAAAGAACTAGTTAGACTAAGTTTGATATAATAAGCAAACATGAGCTCAGGGTTTTAGCTCCAGTAATTCTGACTAATTCAAATGAACTTATAGATAAGGTAAGTGAATTCTAAAATATGACATATCACACAATGGTTGTATTCTCCAGGATAGCAGAGTCTTTTTAAAAAAATCTATATAAAATAGGTCTAGAAAGATTTGACCTTAACCCTGACCCAACCCTTATGTCATACTTTTTTTTTACAATTTTTTTTAGGCAATTGGGGTTAAGTGACTTGCCCAGGGTCACACAGCTAGTTTAGTGTCTAGTGTTTAGTCTGAGGCCGGATTTGAACTCAGGTCCTCCTGACTTCAAGGCCAGTGCTCTATCCACTGCACCACCTAGCATGTCATACTTTCTACTCCCAGGAGATTTATATGTTTTCTCCATCCTTTGAAAAAGAAACCAGGTGTTACCAAAAGTATAATTAAATGAGTCAATATCTGCATCATAGTTTCTGTTTGGTCATTAGCTAACTGAGTAAACTTAACAAAGTAATTTTATCTTGTCAATTAGTAGGTCAGTTAGTCAATAAGCATTTATTTAGCACTTATTATATACTAAGCAATAGGCTAAGCACTGGGGATATAAAGAGAGGTAAAAAACAGGTCCTGTTTTCAAAGAGTTCACAATATAACTAGTTGTTTCCTTTATAAAATAATTTGGTAGAATAGAATGATCTATCAAGTAGTCCTTCCCAGTTGAAAATATGTGTGTATTTAACTTTGATAATAGAATAGACTAAGACAGTTCTTGTTCTGAAATTCATATGTGATATTGGCAGACACTGTCTCTGACCTTAATTTGAGTTTCTTAGTTCAGCTTACCTGGCCATGGCATTGTCACAGGTGGGAACTCATAGGAAATACAATAGTAAACAACTGCTACTATAGTAGAGAGAGAGGAAGTTGGGGCCAGACTGAGAAAACAATAGCAATGATGGAGGTGAAAAGGAACAAGGAAAATTTAAAAGATGAAGAGAATGGCCACATGCAGAAACATAAAATAGAATTAGCTGAACTTTGAATGGGTTAAGGGGACTAGGGGATGCAGATGTGAGAAACTAGGAATTGAGGAGACTACAAGAGGATCCTATAAGAGAGAATGACCTAGCTATGATAGGATGATAGCAGAATACTAGTAAGAGACTTTCTTGGCCATCTATCCCTCAGTCCTTAGTTCTCTTTAGCCTGCCCAGCTAAAATTAGAGGAAAATAAATGTAAGAGGCAGATGGCTTCAGTCTCTAAGTCCAACTATTGGTGTTTTGAATTTGAAATAATCGAGTTCTCCTTTTATGACAGGGATATCAATGGGAGTAAAATAAAATTTTTAAGTTTCACTGTCCAGGAGGTATTAGAGATGGCAGCCTTTTTATGTATAGAGGCAGAACGTATTTACTCATAGATACAGTTTCCTATTATTTTTCTTCTGATTCTGCTTTAATTAAATTTCTTTAATTTTTAAAATTCATGTGTTCTTTATAGAAAGCCTCCTAGAATTTAAACTGATCCAGTTTGGACTGTAGCTTTCAATAGTTAATGACCTGAAATGGAATATTGGGCCTAGTTCAGGAGTATGTCATCTCAATAAGACATCTAAAAACAGTACAGGAACCTGTGGAGGTGGAGGTATATGTTTAGACTAGCACAGTGCACCTGTTTAAGGCATGAGCATAATTAAACACTGTATCATTGATCCTGTTATTTTCAATAAATATTCATCTATTGTGTTCAGAATATACTCAGTACTGGGATGAAGAAAACTTTTTTGTCTGAATGGAGGACAAGAAGTTGATACAGATGCTCACATATTCATTATATCCCTTCTACCACAGTAATTAGCATATAATAGGCATTCAATGAAAAGTCATTTTGTTTCTTTGACCAGATATATGCTTTCATTTGTATAGAGAACTCCTAGTGAAAGAATTTCCTCTACCAAAACAGGTCAGCAGTTGCTGTATATTCTATAGTTCCTGAGAGTTGCCCTAGTCACTGAGAGGTTAAGTGACTTCCCCAGGTTATAGTTTGTGTCAGAGTCAGTATTAGAATCCAGGTCTTTCTTATTTGGAGGCCAATGCTCTGTTCGCCATGTCACTATGTTTTTATCAGTTGTAGTATAAAACAAAACAAGAAAATGACTTCTATGCTATTGCTAGCATAAAGGTGTCTTGTTGACACACTGTGGATGTATTACAGTTATTGCTCTGTATTATGACCTAGAAATCTGTTTATAGCCAAGATGGTTTTCATTTAGGTAATACAGGCAAGGAGAGATGCAAAGTTCTAATTGAAGAAAAATTCTATTTCCCTCCCTCTTCAGCTAGGTTCTACAGTAGATAGAGTACTGAGCCTAGAGGCAGGAAGACCCATCTTCCTGAGTTAAAATCTGGACTAGCTGTATGACCCTGGGTGAGTTACTTAACCTTGTTTGCCTTGGTTTCCTCATCTTTAAAATGAGCAGAAAAGGAAATGACAAGCCACTTTAGTATCTTTGCCAAGAAAACCGCAAGTAGGGTCATAAAGAGTCAGACATAATTGAAAAACAGCTGAATAATAACTCTTCAAGTTTAATGTGGTAGGTGACTCGAATCCTCTATTTTGTATGAGAATTAACCTAACTTTCTATATGAGAGAATATGCTTTATTCAATCCCCTATAATAACAGGGTTGATATATCCAATTATCTACACCAAGTTAATGTGTGTGTGTGTGTGAGTGTCTGTATGTGTGTGTGTGTTCAAGTGAGAATGGAGTTATTGTTAATTTATTCTTCCTTTTCCTCTTGTATCTGTCAGTCTTTCCTAGGCAAAAAAAAAATTGTTTGTTTCCTTATTTTAAAATAAAGAAGGTTGGACCAAAGGTCTTTCAAACTAGAATATTTTCTTTCTTTCATCTGAAAAAACAGCAGGTCAAGGTAATAATACATTCAGTTTTTTAAGGGAGAAGTTATTTTTTTAAAATTAATTATTTTTAGTTTTCAACATTCACTTCCACAAGATTTTGAGTTCAAAATTTTCTCCCCATCTCACCCCTCCCCAACACCCAACATGGTGTGGATTCTGAATACCCCTTCCTCCAATCTGCCCTCCTTTCTATCACCTCCCGTTCTCTTATCTCCTCCCCCTTCTATTTTCCTGTAGGGCAGTATACACTTCCATACCCCATCGCCTGTATATCTTATTTCACAGATGCATATAAAAACAATTTTTAACATTCATTTTAAAAACTTTGAGTTCCAAATTCTCTGTCATCCTCCCTCCCCATCCACCCTCATTGAGAAGGAAAGCAATTCGATGTAGATTGTGCATGTGTAGTCATGCAAAACACTTTCATAATAGTCATGTTGTGAAATACTAACTATAATTCCCTTTATCCTATCCTGCACTCCTGTTTATTCCATTCTCTCCTTTGACCATGTCCCTCCTCAAAAGTGTTTGCTTCTGATTACCCCCTCCCCCAATCTGCCCTCCTTTCTATCATCCCCCTCTCTCTTATCCCTTTCACCCTATTTTCCTGTAGGGTAAGATAGATTTCCATACCTTATTGAGTGTGTATGTCATTCCCTCCTTAATCCAAATCCAACGAGAGTAAGATTCATTCATTCCCTCTCACCTCTCCCCAATTCTCCTCTAATGTAAAGCCTTTTTCTTGCCTCTTTTATATGAGATAAATTAACTAATTCTATCTCTTTCTTTCTCCTCCTAGTACAATTATATCTCACCCCTTAATATTATTTTTAAATATCATATATATTCCCTGCAACTACCCTAATACTGATAAAAGTCTTATGAATTACAAATATCATCTTTCCATGTAGGAATGTAAACAGTTCACCTTTAAAAAGTCCTTTATGACTTCTTTCTTGTTTACCTTTCCATGTTTCTCTCGAGTCTTGTATTTGAAAGTCAAATTTTTTATTCTGCTCTGACATTTTCACCAAGAATGCTCAAAAGTCCTCTATTTCACTGAATATCCATTTTTCCCCTGAAAGATTATACTCAGTTTTACTGGGTAAGTGATTCTTAGTTTTAATCCTAGGTCTTTGACCTTTAGAATATCATATTCCAAGCCCTCCAATTCCTTAATATATAAGATTTTAGTACAAATTTTTATAGACATACTATTCTTGTGGAAAATATGGACAGATAGGGATATAAAATGAGTTTAAAATAAAATTCACGGATATCTTTTATTCTTGTATTTCCAAAAATTTCCTCTATAATCTCATCTTTTATAACAATCAACCAGCACCACTGCCACTGATGCTACTATGAGCAGCAGCAGAAGCATATAACCCTGTATAGTAGGTCTGATTATTTTTTCCTTTTTTTTTTGTTGAGATTTCACAATGTTAAATTGCTCTTTCATTGATTTGATTTTCTGCTCTATTCATCAAGTTGAATAAAAGTTCATCAATTTTGTTAGTCTTTGTCTTCTACTTCTAATTTCTCCAGCAATTTGTTTAATTCTGTATCATGCCTTTTACTGACCATTCTGTCAGATTTGCCCAATTCTGAAATTAGAACACTGATGTCTCCTTTTATTATCTTACTAGTTGATTTTTTAAAAATAAATTTGGGTGCTGTGGCATTTTAAACATATATTTTTGTATTAGTATTGACTTGAATATACCTTGTTTTTAGCATAATGTAATTTCTTGTTTATCTTTATATTCAGCATTTTTTCTTTTTTGCTTTTTCTAAAAGCATGATTACAACTTCTGCTTTTCTATAAATATCTAAAATCTAGTGAATTTTGTTCCAGAATATTTTTTATTTTATTTATAAGTTTGCTTTTTAATTATGTTTCCTTTAAGCAACACATATGGATTTTTGTTTTCTTGTGCAATCTGTCACAATATTTAATTTTATTGGATTCTCTAACATTTGATGACATGAAAGTGAGGCTTATATTTTCCTAAATTTATACCTTTAGTATTTTCTTCTGAATTATTAGGATATTATTTGTTCTTCCTTTCTAAGGTAATAATTTCTACATATTATTAGGTTTAATTAATCTAATTTAAGGTGATCTTATCTCTAGGAAAACTTAATGCTTCACTTTCAAGCCCCTCCCATTTGTCACCCATTTCCTTAGTTTTAGATTTTTGCTTAACTTGCTCATTTCTTTTTCTCTTGCAATTAGTTATCTGATTCTTCCACTCTTTTTTTGGTTACCCTTTATTTATCCCTCTCAGTTGAATGGTTAATTCAAAATACCGTTGTCATTTCTTTTTTTCCTTTTATGGTAATGATTTCTTTAACTTGTTCTATTTATTACTTCTTCTCTTTCTGTCTTTTCCAAATCATGGTTAAGATGATAATCCAAGTAAATTCATTCTAATTCATCTAAATTGTTTGGATGATCAAATTCAGAGAATAGTTTAATGATTCATTGTCAAAATTGATGAAGGTTTTCAATGGAGATATCTACTTGGCCTTGTGCTGCTATATTTCACCACATAATCATTGCAGATGTTATGCCAAATTTTCTTGCAGAAAAGAGGAGTGAGCCAATATGTGAAGCTTTAAAAATTGTGCTGATATTACTTAAAATAATTTATTAATAAACTGTCTTTGGTGCATGATTAGGATACATGGAATGCTCACGAATATACATTAAAATTGAATACTGACAATGTGTGTGCTCTGAGAATTCTAGGCTCATGGTTCACAATGCATCAGAGAGAAATGTGTATTTATGTGCCACTGCTAAATGAATAAATGGCTACTCTGTTTTCCTTTTAAACAGCATAATGAACAGAATTATAATATGTGATGATTACGTAATGAAAGGTTATAAACCATTATTTGGACTGAAAAAAACAGGGTGTGATGATGATATGGTGATGATGATTATGAGGTGAAATAAGGTATTTTACTTTTTAATTTTTTATCAATGACTTAGATAAAGGCTTATCAGATGATCAGCTTCACAATCATCAAATTATCACATGAAACAAAGATGAAAGAGACAGAGCTAGCTTACTAGTTGACAGGGTCAGGATGCAAAAGTATGCAGACAAGAGCACTAGGCTAAATTTTATAAGATGAAATCCAATATTGATGCATGCAGAGTCTTTCACTGGCATACAAAAAAAAATACTTCATAAGCACTGGAAGTGGGAAAGGCATACATACATACATATATACATATATATGTATATATGTATGTGTGTGTGTGTGTGTGTGTGTGTGTGTGTGTGTGTGTGTGTGTGTTCTGAAAGATATCTGGGGCTTTGGTGAACTTCGAGCTCAATATGAGTGGCAGTTCTGTGTGGTAGAGAAGAAAGAAAAGTTAAATTGGCTTTACACTGCATTAAGAAACACATAATTTCAGGGATTAGCTATTGAAAAATTTCTAGGTTATAGTTACACTATATTTTACCTTTAACAGACCATCATATTGGAATATCATTGTCATTTCTGGGTGCACAATTTAAAAATAACCTGATAAGCTGAACAGTGTACATAGGATGGAACCAACAAGATATTGATTTCTTATGAAATGAGGATCCATTGAAAGTAATGAGTATATTTACCCTAAAGAAAAGATTCAAGGGATACTTCAAGTGTTTAAATGACTCTCACACGGTGGAGGAATAGGATATGTTCTATTTAACATGAGGGATCAAGATTTTTGAAATGATTTGGAAAAGAAAGGGAGGAGAGGTAATGAAGAGGAAAATGTAAAGAAATCATTATGATAAAAGGCTATAATGTTTTTAAAAAGAAAAAGAAAGAACAATGATATTTTGAAATAATCATTTAACTGAAAGGGTAAATAAAGGATAAAAAAGAGTGGAAGAATCAGATAACTTAATAAAATGGAAAAGAAATTAGTAATATTTATTGTAAACATGTTATCATATATAATATAAATTCATATTTATTTATATTATGCATAATATAAATAAATCATATTTATACATAAATAATTTTTAAAATTAAAAAAATTAAAATTAAAAATCTTGTTAAATTTTTTGCAAAAATAAAATGAGCTGCCTTGAAATGTGAGTTACTCCCATCTCAAAGTTTCTACACTGATGCTGGATAGTCACTTTTAGGGTCTACTATGCAAGCAATTCATTTCCTATTTGGATTGCACAAAATGATCTATACATTCATTCCAAATCTGTATGAATATGATTTTGTGAATTCATGATAATGCCACAAATTCTCTCAAGGAAACAACACTTTCTAAGCTAAAATATTTTTGGGAATGGAGTGAAAAGAAGGACGATGGTCCTACCACCATGCTCTATGGCTGCCAAATTAATAAAGCCAAATGAATAAACATATTTCCCTTCCTTTGGACTATGTTTAAAGTCCAATTTAATGGCAAATATGTTAGTAGATGATTAAGGACAAGAACAACTTTAAAATAGGCCAAGGATTAGTTTATGCTTTCTCCTTGAATGCCACTAAATAAAATAATTTTCTTGGAACTCTAGCCAAGAGGTGATAACAATAATATTTTATGAACTTCAAAATCTTGTCTTAAAACATAAGGAATTTAATCACTTGCATGTAGAGTATCTCTTGCCTTGGATGCTGCTGACTTGTGGACTAAGTCCACAGCACCAAGATGGAATACTTTTTTGGAGAAATTATAAATCAGTTATATAAGAATTAACATATAATTTGCTGTTAAGAAAAAATGATTCTATTCTCTCGTATTTCAATACATCTTGTTTGGAATTTGTTAGTCTAGTCAATATTAATGAACTTTCACCTAGTAGTTGAGCTGTCATATTTTTATTTTTCAAAGAATGAAATAGGGTTTTGGAAAAAAAAATTCACCTTTCCATGCAACTCAATACAATGCAATTTCTTGTTAATTGAGTGTGATTAGCCAAAATTCAAGTTCTTTTTTTTTCTTTTTTTTAAAATTTATTTATTTTTAGTTTTCAACATTTATTTCCATAAGATTTTGAGTTCCAAATTTTCACCCCATCACACCCCTCCTCCCACCCCAAGAAGGCATGCACTCTGAATGTCACTTCCTCTAGTCTTCCCTCCCTTCTATCTGTACCCCCACCCTTCTGTTATCCCCTTCTCCTTCTGTTTTCCTGTAGGGCAGGATAGATTTCTGTACCACATTTCCTGTATTTCTTATTTCTCAGTTGCATTAGAAAACATTTTTTTAAACATATGTTTTTAAAACTTTCGGTTCCAAATTTTCTCCCTTCCTCCCACCCCATGCCACCTTCATTTAAAAGGTAAGCAACTCAATATAGGTTACACATATGCAGTTATGCAAAACACTTTTATAGTAATCATGTTGTGGAAAACTAACTCTATTTCCCTTAATCCTATCCCGCCCCCCCATTTATTCTATCCTTTCTTTTTACCCTGTCCCTCCTCAGAGGTATTTACTTCTGATTAACCCCTTTCCCAATCTGCCCTCCTCTCTATCACCTCCCTGCTCTCTTGTCCCCTTCTCCCCCTATTTTCCTGTAGGGTAAGACACATTTCCATGCCCAATTGAGTTTGTATGGTATTCCCTCCTCAAGCCAAATCCTATGAGAATAAGATTCACTCATTTCCTCTCACCTTCCCCTGTTTCCCCTCCACTATAAAGCCTTACTTTTCTCTTTCTTCTGAGATAATTTACCCTGTTCCATATCTCCTTTCTCCTTCTCCCAGTATAATCCTCTCTCATCCCTTAAATTTATTCTCCAGATGTGACCACTTCATCTTCAACTCACCCTGTGCCATCTATCTATCTATCTATCTATCTATCTATCTATCTATCTATCTATCTATCTATATGTCTGTCTATCTATCTATCTATCTATCTATCTATCATCTATCTATATACACACATATATTTTTTTCACTCCAACTACCGTAATACTGACAAAGGTCTCATGAGGTATAAATATCATCTTTCCATGCAGGAATGGAAACAGTTCAACCTTAATAAATCTCTTATGATTTCTCTTTCCTGTTCACCTCTTCATGTCCACTTCAGTCTTGTATTTGAAAGTCAAATTTTCTATTTAGCTCTGGTCTTTTCATCAGGAATGCTTCAAAGTCCTCTATTTCACTGAATGACCATTTTTTCCCCTGAAGGATTATACTCAATTTTGCTGGGTAGGTGATTCTTGGTTGTAATCCTACCTCCTTTGTCCTCCAGAATATTATATTCCATGCCCTGCGGCCCTTTAATATAGAAGCTGCTAAATCTTGTGTTATCCTGATTGTGTTTCCACAATGCTTGAATTGTTTCTTTCTGGCTGTTTGTAAACTGGGAACTCCAGAATTTGGCTACGATATTCCTAGGAGTTATCCTTTGGGTATCTCTTTCAAGAGGAGATCAGTGGATTCTTTCAATTTATATTTTGCCTTCTGGTTCTAAAATAGCAGGGCAGTTTTCCTCAACAATTCCTTGAAAGATGATGTCTAGGATCTTTTTTTGATCGTGGCTTTCAGGTAGTTTAATAATTTTTAAGTTACCTCTATTGGATCTATTTTCTAGGTCAGTTGTTTTTTTTCCAATGAGATATTTCACATTGTCTTCTCTTTTTTTTTCCATGCTT
>NW_027555944.1:0-24986 GCF_003287225.1 Phascolarctos cinereus
TCTGCAGAATAGAATATTCTATCCTAGCACTGTACCAGTACTAAACACAGAGCCTTACATATAATCCCAGGTCTGATATTTATTACCCTTTTAGTCTTGGAAAACTAATCTCATCTCACTAGGGTTCAGTTTCCTCTTTTACAAGATGAGAAGCATCAGAATAGATAATCTCTATGGTCACTTCAAACTCTAAATATATGATTCTTTGACACAGTAGGTCAGACCTGCACAACTTGGCAGTAGGTATGGGCCAAAATTAAAATAGGCTGAACTTCTTCCAGCAGCAGATAGGCTTTTAGCAGCTCATTTTCCAAGTAAAGGTATAATTAATGATTAAATTATTTTGTAAATAAACCATATTTTTTTAAAAAAGGGAAATTTCAATCAATATTAATTAATTACTCTTATTACCTAAGATTTGTTTTTATCATGAAATCATATTAATGTTAAAAAATCACTTTGCTAAGCCGTACCAGTTTTAATACAATTTTTTCAGATTTTCTTACTGTTTACATCTAGTTAATGGGACATATTACACTTCTTGTCAGCAATCAGTTTATCATACTCTGGAATCATGTTTGAAATTGGTATCTTTAGAAATCTGAAAACTAACCTTAGTAGGCACCTCATTTTCTGAGTTTACTTTCTTGATAAACCATTGTTCCCTACTTGGATTTTTCCACAATTTGGATAATTTAATTTGTTTTTCATTGGTGTCCAATTTGCTTAAGTCAGGATATTTTAATTCACAATGGTGATGAAGATTGTATTCCTTTGGAACAACTATTACTTCATGGCAAACAAGGCATAATATTTTGTCTCTCATGTAAGTAAACAGGTATCTATTTGTCCACTCTATGTTCTGATTCAATCTTCTGTTCCTTTTTATCACTCATTTTGCAAAGTTATCCCAAAAACTTTAATGTTGAAACCAAAAAATCTCCACAGAAACTGCTCACATGCAAAGAAATATTGAGCTGAGTGTCTGATCTTGGACAGAGTACCAGACACTCATAACTTGGAGGGCAGCCACATAGGTAGGGAGGAGAAGAAGCCCTCACATTGCTGTCACTCATCACATAGAGGGCATCAGCTGTGTTGTCGTGTGGCTGCACTCACTTTGTCCTTGTTCAGTACCAGTAATGAGTGAAAACACAGTGAAAAGATACAACTATTGCTCCTCTCAAACTAGAGACAGACTGACCATGGCTGGTTGCCACAAGTCACAATAGTGACTAATGCAAGGTGGGTTAAGTGGGGCATGGACATCTTTGCTTTCTTTTATATACTCTACATTTTTCATGGATTGCCCAAAATCTTTTGACAGGCCACAAGTGGCCCATGGGCTGTATTTTCTGCAGGCCTGTAGTAGGTATTTAAGAAATGTTTGCTGGGTTTAATTACATAGAACTGAATTGAATAAAAGGATAAAAGACCATTAGAAAATTGTAAAGGCCTTGGAGTTCCCAAAGCTTTACTGAACTGGTATTCAAGGTTCACAAATATCCATTCATTCATCCATTCAGCAACATGTGAATGTATGAGCAGATATTGTATATATGTATATACATACATATATAAATATAGTTGTTCAGGTGTTCATTTATGTCTGATTCTTTCTAACCCCTTAGACTATGGCATGCCAATACTGTCCATGGGGTTTTCCTGGCAAAGATACTGGAGTGGTTTGCCATTTCCTTTCCTAACATATATAAATGTTCAGCAACATATACATATATGTATATAACACACACATACATACATACATATATATGTGTGTATATATATATATACACATATATATATGTATATGTATACATATATATGCACACACTTTTTTTTCATCTCTAAACACCAGGGGGCAACCTCCTTCCACAAATTTATTTTCCTGGGAGAAGGACCTGTAGTGTAGACATTCCCAACCCAGTATTTTATTTTTTTGATTTAGAATGAACCTTAAAGATTTTAAAATTTATAAAAATAAAGGTAAACTGCTTCATCTATATATGGTACAGTGGAGAATCAAAATGAAGTCTTCTGACTCTTTATCTAATGCTTTGTGCTGTAGCCCATAAACTATTCCCTGTTTTGTCAAATAGTTTAAACTTAAAAGCTATTTCAGAAGAAAGACTATAAAGCAGTAAGGAGATATGATATTTTCCCAGAAGAGAGGAGGGGATTTTTCTATAATGCTTTGGGAAAGTGTTTTTAGGCAATAACTCCCTAATTCTCAGAGCTTTTTTTTCCCTCAGTATTATATGCTGCTTACACCATAGGATTCTGTGACATTTAAGCATGTGGCTATAGACTTCACCTGAAAAGTATGGGGATACCTCGACTCTTCTTAAAATAATGCAGTGAAATGACAATA
Organism: Phascolarctos cinereus; assembly: GCF_003287225.1. NCBI lineage: Eukaryota > Metazoa > Chordata > Mammalia > Diprotodontia > Phascolarctidae > Phascolarctos > Phascolarctos cinereus. Next base: position 2,372 of record NW_027555944.1, read on the forward strand.
ATAACAGCTAATATTTATGTATTAATTTGGGGCTATGAATTTATATACATGGTAATAGGCATTGAGCTGACTCTCTTAACCCCTCACTAGTACTGGTAAGGCAGGTCCCACATCTTGGCCAGCTTGGCTATCCCACCCCTCAGAGGTCTAGGAGTAGATCTTATGGGGTAGTGAGATGGTTTCCATCATACTATTATTTCCAAGCACCCATAGAATTATTCATCCAGTTATTATGTTCTTAATATCATTTAACCAGCAATGAGTCCCTCCATTTTATTTTGACCAGTTACCTTCTTCTCAATATTCATAATCAATCAACATCAATTCACTTTATCAAAGGTATACTTAATAAGAAGGTATAATAAGAACCAAACTAGATACACCTCTGAGATCAAGAACCCACTCTCTTCTACCACCTCAGTCCCTGGGGAGAACAGATTTAAATTTAAAGGGATTACTATAAAAAGTAAATTAAGTTCACTTCTAAGTGAGGTATAGCCAGTGAATAAGTCAGTCCCTTGCTTGGAGGATATAGGTGCTGGTCAGTCCATTATTGGGCCAGGTCAAGCAAGTTACACTTCAGAACTTGCTTTTCACCAGGCTCAGTTGTTATAACTGCTGTCCCATTCTCTCATAGACTTTAGGTGCCTGGACTCCTTTGTTCTGACCTTTCAAAGCTCACAAGGTCATGACTTGGTCATTTCCATCTCTGATATTTATCTAAGATTAGGGTACAAACAAAAAAAAACCACATAAGCAGTAGAAGAAACATCAGAACCAATCTATGTTCACTTTCACATGGCTACTGGGTGAGGAAATGGTCTCTCAACCTGGAGGCATACAACATTTATCCCTCCTCATTTCAAATATTCCAAAGAGAGAGTTGTCTTATTCATTTCAATCCTTTGCATGTATACTCTGCTATTACCCAAAAGCCATTTAAAAGGTATTTCCCCACTACACAGTAATCCAACAGAAAATAGAGAATGCACTTGCACATGATCTGAAGCAGAATGTAAAAGGCAGACCCTTCATATACTTCCAGAAACAGCCTCACTAAGCTTTCACATGGGTTGATACTAGGCAGAGCATGATATAAATTCCATAAATACTGGGACCTTATTGGCCAATTCATGTTATCATGTAGGGTGTCTTATTTGATCCTCACAACAACTCCAGGAGATAGATCATTTTATTTTCCCCATTTCACAGATGAAGAAACAGGCTAACAAAGGTAGAATGAATTATCCAGGGTCACATATCTAGAAAATCTCTGAGGCAGTATTCAAACTCAAGTCTTCCTAGCTCCAAGTCCAGCATTCTATCCATTCTGTCACTTTGTTGAAAAATTGTAGTGACTTGGTCTGCCTGCCTGTCATCTCCCATTTGAACAATGGGGAAGTCTCTTACATTCAAGAAGGAGTCATAATGTAATATAATGAATACATAAATAAAATATAATAAATACAATTAATATAATACAAATATAAAATAAATATAATATAATATAATAATATATAATATAATATAATATAAATAAATATTATAATATAATATAATATAATATAATATAATATAATAAATAAATAATATAATATATATAAATAATATAATATAATATAATATAATATAATATAATATAATATAATATAATATAATATAATATATATAATAATGATATATATGATATGATATAATATAATGATATAACATAATATAATATAATATAAAAATATATATAATATAATATATATATATATAATATATATATGATAAATATGAAAAATATAATATATAAAATGATATAATATAATAATATATAATATATAATATAATATAATATATAATAATATAATATAAATAATAATATAATATAATATAATATAATATAATATAATATAATATAATATAATATAATATAACACAACATAACATAACATAACATAATATATAAATAATAAAATATATTGTAATGTAATTATATAATGTAATATAATAATATGTATTTACATACCCATGCATACATATATGTATATACATATATATGTATCTCTGTGTGTGTATGTGTATATACACACACAGAGAGATAGTACTTAGCACAGTGCTTGGCACATAGTAGATGCCATACAAATGCTAGCTATTATTATGACTATCAATTCCATGTTGTTTCCATTCATGTACAATGTATTTCAGTCAAATTATCCTATTGCCCTTATAAATTTGCATTTCATCTCTTCTCGTCATATCTTTCACAAGTTTCTCCCATGCTTCAAACAAAGTCCCTTCTCATCTCTGCCTCGTAGATTTCCTATCATCCTTTCATAAGAAAGGTTCCCAATAAGTTGTAACATGTGCTGAACCTTTCCTGATAACTATTAATTTTTCACCTTCCTGAATGTATAATTTACCTACTTCTGTTTGCCTATTTTATACCGCCAGTAGAATGGAAGCTACTTGAAGGAAGATAATTTTTCTTTAATCTTTTCTTACTCCCAGTACCTGGTAAACACCTTACCTATGTGTTTTATAAATGCTTACTGAACTGAAATGAACTAAATCAAGTTCAATCCCTATGTAATCATCTAGACTTAAATACTTCTAGTGACAGAAAGCTCATTCTTTTCCAAGGCAGTCTATTCCCCGTCTGGTTGTCTAGCTCTAATTGTTAGGAAGTTCTTCTTCATGTCACACTAAAATGTGCCCTTCCCTAACTGCCCCCTCTCTTTCCTGCCATTATTCCTAGTATTGTGCTCTGGGGCCAATTAGGACACACCTAACCCCTGTTGCCCAAGACAGCTCTTTAAACATTTAAAAATAACCGTCATTCTTCTCCCAAGCCATTTTCTTTTTTCTCTCATTTAGTATTTTATTTCCCCCTGTTATGTGTAAAAACAATTTTAACAATCATTTTTAAAACTTTGAATTCAAATTCTCTGCCTTCCTCCCTCCCCCCACCCATTGAAAACACCAACAATTCTATATAGGTTTTACATGTGTAGTCATGCAAAACATATCCATAATAGTCATGTTATAAAAGAAAATGTAGACAAAAATAAAACTCAAGAAAATAAAAAAAGTATGCTGCAATCTGTATTCAGATACCATCAGTTCTTTCTCTGGGAATGGATAGCATTTTCATCCTAAGTCCTTCATAGTTGTCTTGTATCATTGTACTACTGAGAATAGCTAAATCATTCACAGGTGATCATCTTACAATATTGTTGTTACTTTGTACACAAGACATTTTACTTTGCATCAGCCCATGCAAGTCTTTCCAGGTTTTTCTGAGAGCATCCTGCTCATCATTTATTATCGTACAATAATATTCCATCATAATCACATAGCACAACTTATTCAGCTATTCCCTAACTGATAAGGTTCCCATAACTCCTAACTCATTTATTCTTTAGGCTAAAAATCCTTAGTCCTTCATTTGTCACTTGATTGTTAGTACTCTCCCCATTCTAGTTATCTTCTTCTGGACGAGGCTCATCTAGAGTCATGGTCTTGGCAACCATGACCTACTCAGTGAAGCATTTTCTATTCTAGTCCCACTCTTTCTCCTACCCAAGTGCCTACTCAAATAGTTTGGACAGTAAATCCAGATGGTTCAATGTGGATGGGGTAGTGTTATAAAGGGGGTAGTTCTTGATCTAATAGCATGGTACAGAGTTACAGCCAGAGGACATGGGTCAAAGTTTTGACTCTGCTACTAACTATCTGTATAATTTTGGACATTTAATTTTCACTCTTTGGATCTGTTTCATAATCTGTGAAATGAGACAGCTGTACTGAATGATCTTTATGGTCCTTTCTAGTTCCAAATGTCTTATCCTAAGGGCTAGAGAAAGAGGTCATTCTGAACCCTGAAAATGGAGAAATCATTGAACATCAGATCTGGAAGGATCCTTAGAGATCCTTTGATCTTTAAGATCAAAGACTCCTTCTTTTGGCAGAGATGGAAATTGAGACACCAAAAAAGGACAAGTACTTTCCCAATGTCACAGAATGAATCAGAGACCAAAAGGGGAAGCTAAAACTCAGAACTGATTCTAGGCCAGAATTATTTATACAGTTCTGCAAATTCAATAGATAAAGGGAATTGAGTCCCAGGTAGCGAATTCTGCCCCTCCTCACCCAGTACATAAAGAGGAAGTTCATGGCAAGAGGACATTCACATGACCAAGAAGAAATGGAGATGCTCACATGTAGATAGGTGCAGAGAATGGTAGATGAAGAGGCTACTAACCTGGCTAAAGTATTAATTGTTAATAGCACTTTAGATGGCACTTTCATGTGTGTAAAGCATTTTGCACATATTATCTCAGTAAATCCTCACAACAACCCTGAAAGCTAGGTACAATTATTGTACTCAATTTAGCAATGCTAGGAAAATATTGAGAGGCATTAAATAGCTTCCCCAGGATCACATAGCAAGTCAGTCCCCAAGATAGGATTCAAACCCAGATCTTCATTACTCCATTGCTGGTTTTCTTTTGCCACATTATTTGCCAAGTAGTCAAGGCTCATTATTTTTTGTTTGTTTGTTTTTTTGATAAGGCAATGGCGTTAAGTGACTTGCCTACAGTCACACAGCTAGTTAAGTGTTATGTGTCTAGGCTGTATTTGAACTCAGGTCCCCTGACTTCAAGGTCAGAGCTCTATCCATTGCTCCACCTAAGAAGCACTGAGGGAAAGAGAGAAGGATGGCATGAAGGATGTGAAAGTGAAAAGCCAAGGAAGTTGAAAGGCAGGTTCTGAAAAGGGGTTTGATCTGTGGGCCAGTTTAGTCTTAGTTGGAGGTGGGGTTGCATTCTGAAGGAGCCACATCCTGGACTGGAGGACATATCAGATTTAGGTAGAAATCATCAGACTCCTGGGAGGAGAAAGAAAACAGTTTACTGGGAAAAAATCATTGCAGCAAATTTCTCCAATAAAGGTTTGATATCTAAGATATATAAGGAGCTAATTCAGATATATTGAACTAAGAGACAATGAACCATTCTTCAAGTGGTCAAAGGATATGAGCAGTTAGCTCTCTAAGGAAGAAATTCAAAATATCAATGGCCATATTGCAAAAAAAAAATCCCTTCCAAATCCATTATAATTAGGCAAATGCTAATTAAAACAAGCCTGACATTCTACCTCATACCCTTCAGATTAGTAGACTTAAAAAAAAGGAAAATGACAAATGTTAAAGAGTCTCTAAGAAATAGGCATACTAAAGCACTGCTGATGAATCTGTGAATTGTGTCAGCCATCCTGCGAAGTGCTACACTGTGTACACCCTTTGATGCAGCAATAACACTATCATTCCTACCTCTAAAAGAAATCAAAGAAAGACAAAAAAGGACAGATATGAACACAGAGTTACAGCAGCTCTTTTTGTCTATTGAGTTAATCAGTCAAATTACCACATTCCACTTATAGTAAATTAGAGGATAGTTTATCTTGATACCTTTATCAAATGAGAATACATCTTGATTAGTTTTTAAATGTGAACAAGGCCTGGAAAATCTATTGTACTTCTATTATGTGTAACTGGAAATCTGTTCAGATTGGATGAAGGACTTCAACTTGCCCTATGGAGCTTGTATCAAATCAATGGATGGCTTAGCATGAAGGTTTCAAGTGTCTTGTGGCAGAAAGGAGAAAGGTGCCACTGAGAAGGAATCATTTATTTGGGAAGAGGAGATGATCTTGGGCTTCAGTCTCAGTCTCCCCTTTTGTAAAAAAAAAAAAGCTTCATGAACTTCAGAGTACCAGCATATCTAGGACAACAATGACTGGTTAGCACTTGCATCAGAAGTGGAGGCTATACTGGACATGATGAAGAAAACCATATTCAGGGCTCTACAAGGAGCCACACAGAGAATCTACATCTACCAAAGGAGAACTTCGTGGGTTTTTTCCCAAAGGAGAGCAAAGAGCTGCCAGCCACCAAGGACTTTAAGATACCAATTTGCCAATGTTTGTTTAAAATTCAAATCACTTTTTTCCCCTGGAATTTGTATCTTCTGATAGAAGAGTGTGTCATAGACTTTTGAGGGATATTTTATATCAACTGTTCTTTCCATACCATTTCAGTAAATGCCCCCTTCATAAAAGCTAATGAAGTCTGGTTGACTAAATGATATCAACTAAAAATCATGGAGGGAATAACACCAGTGGGGTTCATTAAATATCATTATAAAAACCATCTCCCAGTTCTTCAGGGAATCCTGAAGGGAGAAATGAGAACTTGCCTCTGGATTTTGAAAACAAAATAGCTCCAAGAGTATATGTTATATTAAGAACTGGACATGAGTGGGTTGCCAATTGGGGATTGATTGAACAAATTATGGCTATGTGTGAATAAAATATTATCATCCTGTAAAAATGATGAAAGGGAAAACATTTGTAAACTGATACGTAGTGAATTGATCAGAACCCAGATAGAAATTTATATAATAAGAACAACATTGAAAAGAAAAGCAATTTTGAAAGACTTAAGAATGGGTTCAATATGACGAATAACCGTGATTCCAGACAACTAATAATGAAACATGCCGCCAGCCTTTTGACAGGGAGGTAATGAACTCAAGGTTCAGAATGAATATATAATTTCAGATGTGCATACTATGGGAATTTCTTTTGGTTGAACTATGCATATTTGGCACAAAAGTTTGTTTTTTGTTCATTTGTTTCAATTTGTGTGTGTGGAGAGGGAAGTTAGTGATAAGGTTATCACAAGAAAAAGAAAAAAAAGAGAACAAGTGAAACATTTTAATCCCAGAAGAGAACAAGAGGAAGGCCAGAAGAAAACATAGACTAGCAGAACAGCTTTTGACAGTTATAACCAGAATTTGTTATGAACTTAAAAGGAAAAGTGAGTGTACATTATTGACAGCCATGGTTTCATACATAATAGGGTTTTTTTTTGCTCTGTTGTATATATGGAAATTCTCATTGTATTTGTTTGTTAAATTTAGAATAAAAATGAATGAAATTTTAACAAAAAAGACACCACAGAGGGAAGTTGAATAAATCTTGCCAGCAACTTCTGATCCTGTAACCAACATGATGGTGAGCCAGACATTTTCTTCATGAACTTGGAAAATTTCTCATATTTATGAGAAAATTACATGTACATAATAAGTAATTGTAGCTCTCTCCATAAGCCAAGATGTTAAGTCAAACAAGGTAACAGCCTGAAAAATTAACAGGAGAACTATAGGAAAATGGAACCTCACTCTTCTGAAGGAGCAATGCCTGCAACAGTGCTCAGACAGAAAATCAAAGAACAGAAAGAACTGGAGCAGCCATGAAATCTCCAATATGAGAGATCTAATACCCCAGGCAGAAGGGAGAATGGTCACTAAGACATCTAAATAAATACTAACATATCCAAATAAATATTTCAAGATAAAGGAAATTGGACCAACAATGATGAGGGAGAAGGTTCCGTGATTTATCAAGATGGCATGGAATCACAGCAGTTCCTGAATTATTCCAGAGAGAAATAAGAATTGTGAAAGCAAAATTGATGGCCTATATGGCAGAAATCATTGATACTATTTAAACAGTAACAACAGAAATCTTGAATCTATGGTGGCAAATCTCTCCAAAGAAGCAAAAGAGAGAGCAACTGACAGGGAATGAAAATATGCAGAAGTGAAGGACAAATTTGAAGAAGATATGCAAAAATCAATAATGCTAAAAGTGCACAAGAACTGTATAAAAGCAAAACATTGATCGACTTAAGTATCATAAGTCTCCCAGTACATCATGCCAAGACAAAACACTGAAACAACATATTGTGAAAGATTATACAAAAAGACTGACCAGAACTTCTGAATACATAAAACAAAGTACCAATTAAAATAGTCCATAAACATACTCTAGGGGTTGGGAGGAACACTGTACTGCAAACTCCAAGACACGTATGTGGTGGTTAAATTGAACAATTTCATTGATGGGCAATAGGTTTCACAAGCAACCAGGAGAGAAATCTTTAAATACTAAGGAAAGGAAATTCAAATAACACCATACTATTATCTAGCCCTCAGAAGCTACTGAAAGGAAAGGAATAATAGATTCCCCAAATCAAAAATACATTATAAAAAAGAGGAAATATTGTTATTTCTTCTTTCCCTGGAACACTGCCTTATTTTGGCAGAATGGCTCATGTAGCTCAATCAAACTATGAGCTATGCCATGCAGCGTTAGTGGAGAGCTTGACAAAATTCTGGTGATCCACTAGAGAAGGAAATGGCAAACTACTCCAGTATCTTTGTGAAGAAAACCCCATGGACAGTACTAAAATGATAAAAGAGGTGATAGCAGAAGATGAGCCCTCAGGTCGGAAGGTATCCAATACACTAGTGAGGAAGAGTAGAGGACAATTATAAGTACCTCCAGGACTAACGAAGCAGTTGGGCCAAAGCCAAAAGGAAGCTCAGCTGTGGATGTGTCTGGTGGCGAAAGGAAAGTTTGATGCTGCAAAGGTTAATACAACTTCGAGAGATAGTGAAGATAGAAGGAGTTGGCATGCTAAGGTCCATGAGGTCAGAGTCAGACAATGAACAACAACAACAACAAAAGCAAAAAGGTCAAGATGCAGCCCGAGGTGACATATCCTGAGGTTGAACTTAATCATTAGTGAAGGATAACGTGTAAAAAAAGAGGCATCTGAAGCTTTTGAAAAAAAAAGACACGAGAAGACATTTGCAAACTTCTCAGACAGTAGATACACAAGAAAAGTAAATGCAGCAAACAAAAACAAATAAAATAAATTACTTCAGAAAAAAGGAGAGAACTGGAAGGAGAAATAACAATAACTAGCATTTATATAGCACTTTATATGCTTTATATGTATATATGTATATATACTTTATATGTATATTTATATATACATATGTAGCACCACATATATATAATATATATATATATATAAAGCACTTTGCAAATATTTTCTCATTTTATCTTCATAATAACACTGAGAGGTAAGTTCTATTATCCCTACTTTATAGGTGAGGAAACTAAGGCACAAAGATTTAAGAGATTTGCCCATAGTCATATAATTAGTAAATAAAGCTGGATTTGAACTCAGGTCTTACTGAGTCCAGATCCAGCATTCCATGTAATGTGCCACCTAGCTGCCTCTATGGGATTAAAAAACAACAACGACAAACAAAAACAACAACACAACAGAGCAACCATTAAGAAATTTATTTCTAAAAATACGTAAAAATAAATGTGAAAATAGAAATTAAATAGAAATGATGGTGGAAGAACAGGCCTGAAACATTATAGATTAAACCACTCTACCCACCCTCTACAAGGGAATTAATGTGTTTTATTTTGATTTTTTTTATGAGATTAAATTGCAGAATGAAAGGAAGCATGAAAGATGAGAGGGAAGCTACTACATTGAGGGGACTTGTGTGATATACCCTAATCAATCAATATTAAATAATGAAAGGAGAACTCCTGTAATCCTTGGGAAGACAAGAAGCTACAGGAGAGAATGTCCCAGGTGGTAAAGAGAGGAATTAAAACAGAAAGAAAGAAAGAAAAAAGAAAGAAAGAAAGAAAGAAAGAAAAAAGAAAGAAAGAAAGAAAAGAAAGAAAGAAAGAAAGAAAGACTGTCTTAATACAGTGGTGGAATGGATTCTACCGAAGAACCTGTATTGGGGGAGAAATGCATTCTATGATGGGAGATAGGGATTTTACAGTGATTGTGATCTGCAAGGATTTGTTCTAAGGAAGAGAATAACACCTTTGGAAAAGTGCTGTATTTTCATGAACAGCATTCTGCATTAGGAGATAGATAATTAGAGTTCCCAGGGATAACTAGCATCCAGAAGGGCAGAAGAACATGGACCCACTTAAAAAAAGATCCCATGACAAATGGGAAATGAGAGACTTGGGAAAATTTCTATCACAAGGCAATACTTCTGGCCTCTCTATCTCCTATAAGAATTGATACCTCTAAGAGTGAGGCACAACAGACAAAAGGAGAAGGGCCAACATCTACAGGACAATAAAATAAAATTATTTAGAAGAGGGAACTCTTCTTAGAAACTTTAATTCCATAAGGAAAGTAGAAACTAAAACAGAAAGAATCTATAAGTATAAGCACCATAAATCAAAGAATAAAAGTTTAGAATAGATAGGAAGGGAAGAGAACTAATGAAGAAAAGAGAAAGGAATCTTTTCAGTGACTCTTGCTGGGAGGAATCATACACTGACTGAGGATGCCACCCTACAAGGGAAGGATCAGATGCTGAAGGAATAAAGGAAGCAGGCAAATTAAAACTCTGGGGAGTCAGATTCCAATAAGGTCAAGGGGATTATCATACCCCAGTTGGAAGGAGGAGGGTTGAGGAGAAAAGGAAAGAAAAAATTGTCAGGCACTGTGCTACATGCTTTACAAATATTACCTCATCGATCCTCACAATGATCCTGAGAGGTAGATGCTGTTATTTATCCCCATTTTACAGTTGAGACAACTGAGACAGACATAGTAATTTGCCCAAGATCACACAGCTAGTCTGTGGTCAGAGTTGAGTTCATGTCTTCCTGACTCCAGGCCAAGTCTTGTATCCACTCTCCACCTAGCTAGATGGGGTAAGACGGGTTGAATAAAGAGGAGATCTAACTATGGGGAGGGAGGCCTAGTCTCTAAATGATGGTTAAAAGGAATTAGGAGTTGAGGGGGAATCATTTGCCTCAAAGAAAGGGAAGTTTGAAAATGTTTGTGTTCTCTTAACAGATTGTGGCCAAAGACAGAGCTGGATGGCCCCACAATAAGAGAGTTTCCTGAACTCCCTGGATCAAATTAACCAAAAGTGCACAGTTCAGGAAAATGGATTGGGTGTGCCCTTCATTAAGCACAGTTAGACACTCAGCTCAGGGTGTGTGATATGGAAACTGATGTTTGGAGATGTATTGAATGGAGGTATCAGTGTAATGAGTGTACCTGCCTGCACAGAACATCCCTGGAGCAAGCATCTTTTAGTTCCTGGTGCCGCTCTTTGCGAGGACTGCAAAAGCAGATTTCATCACTAGGGTGGAGGATCTGGCTGCCTGCCCTGTGGATGAGCATTTGGCTGGGTATCCATGGATCCCCTTATAAATGCCACTTGGGGCCTCAGTCTGGCAGTACACCACTGAATTCTCAACAGACCAGTCACCCCACATTGCCATGACTTCTTCACGCAGCTCAATGTTTCTGCTCTGCTTGACCTGCACCTTCTTAATTGTGGGTGAGTGTAAGATCTTTTTTTTTTTGTTGTTTTTTCTGAAGTCTACTAGCAATGGGCTTATGTACTTTATGGACCGACCAAGCATGGAGCAGATAAGGGTGGTAAAATAGACAGAGTGCTGTGCCTGGAGTCAGGAAGTTTTTGTTGTTCTGTCCTTTCTTTCATGCCTAACTCTTTGTGACCCCATTTGGTGTTTTCTTGGCAAAGATACTGGAGTGGTTTGCCATTTCCTTCTTCAGCTCATTTTTCAGGTGAGGAAACTGAGGCAAAGAGGATTAAGTGACTTTTTAAGTCACACACTAGTAATTGTCTGAGGATAGATTTGAACTCAGGTCTTCTAGACTCTAGGCCCAGCACTCTATCCTGTGCCACCTAGCTGTCCTAATGAGTCTACTGAGTAAATGTATAGAGGGCTTTGCATACTGCCTCAGAAAGTAAGCTTTCTTCTGGGAAAATATGGTCTATTTATCCAGCAAGTGGAGTCTCTTGTCATCATATAAAGAGACTTCCAAAAGGCATGGCTGGTAATGAGGATGAGAATAATGCTTTGGGTCAAGGATATATTATATAGTACATGAGAGTCCTTTTAGCTCTGTGATATGAGGGCTTGTCCATCACACCAATCTCATGACTCTTTTGCTCTATGAGACCATACTACAAGAATGCCTATAGGTTTATTGCTCCCATGACCACATGACACAACTATATATCCATTATTGCCACTTAGCTACATAAGAAAAATAAAGACAGATACATGGTTTTGTACAAAAAACCTTCCTTTACAAAGGCTTAGAATATCTGGAAGAGTATTTTTTTAAACACAGCACTAATGAAGACACTGTGTAATGGAGAAAGCACTTCACTGGGAGTCCAAAGAGGCAGGGAGGCATCATGTATAATGTGAAAACACTATATTCTTGAGTCAGAGAACCTGGGTTCAAAGCCCACCTCTGCCATTTACTATCACTTGCCCAAATCACATGGTCTCCCCTGTCCCAGTTTCTTCATTTGTAAAATAAGAGTTCGGGCTAGATAATCCCTTCAACTTTAGTCTCTTCTAGTCTTGTTATGCCATAAACTTGCCGTATGACTTTGAACAAGTCACTTCTCCTTTCAGGGCCTCAGTTTTCATTATCTATGAACTGAGGAAATAATACTTGTATTACTTACCAAAGCAGGGATTTTGGGTTAAGGACATATGGCACTTTATAGCCATGTGTAAATGATGTATTACTTATCAACAGTGGCTTTATTTATGGATTACTACTCTTCAAAGCCAACTATTGGAATAATTTCCATAAATCTCTATTGCAAAAATTGTTCTTTACTCATGGCTGATTTTGCTGTCATTTGCTCTAAGGGTTTATTTTCTTGAGTGGTAATGAGCAGCTAGGTGGTACAGCGGATAGATTGCTGGGCCTGGAGTCAGGAGACTCACCTTCCTAAATTTAAATATGGTCTCAGACACTCACTAGCTGTGTGACTCTGGCAAGTTGCTTAATCTTGCGAGCTAGAAGAAATGGCAAACCAATATCTTTACCAAGAAAACCCCAAAGCTCACAAAGATTAGAACACAAACGAAATAACGACCAACAGGTAAAAAGAGCAGGTGTAGGGTCAGTCACTGCTTTATTCAAGTGAAATTAATCACGCCCAAATCAGAACTCTCTGGATTTCACTGACCACCTCTAAAACAAGTAGATTGTATTGTCTATAGAAACCTTCTGGCTCAGACAGTCTGCATTCTGCGATTCTTCCAAACCATAGTGAGTGTCTCGTGAATATCTGATGTCTCCTTAATTTCAGATGCTGTAAGTCAAGGCGGCTATCAGGTACGTGCTACTCTCTCTATTAGAGGCTCCATTCCTGTCGAGGCAGAAGATGAATGACCAATCATCCACTGATCCTGCAATTGGGTTGTCATTCACATGACCCAAGCCTATTTGTATGAACTCATTGATGGCTGGGAGTGACACAGAAGGAGCATGAGGCCAGGTGCCTATCTGATGGAAATTATAGTCTTGCATGAGAATAAGACAGGGACACATGGACCTACCAACGAGAGAATATGAAAGTGAATTTAGAAGAACAAGATATTGTGAGGAATTGGTCCCTTCTGACTGGAGAATACCAGGGAAGGCTTACTAGAAGAGGTGACATTTCAGCCAGTTACACTGGGAAAAGAGCATACTGACTGGACTATTCTGTTTTATATACTAAGGTCTCTTCCAGCTTTAAAATTCTGTATTTTGGGGTTTTAAGATCTCTCCCAACTTGAACATTCTCTGATTTAAGTTCTAAGTCCTTCCTAGCTTTAACATTCAGTGATCTAAGGTACCCTTCAAACTAACATGTGATAGTCCAGGTTCTAAAAGTCTGTCCTAGTTTTGATGGTCTGTTTGTAAGACTTCATCCTGCTTTTCCATACACCACAACACATCAGTGCACAAACTCTTCCAGTGCTACTGTAGGTACAAGAATAACAACAAAAAATACTGTTCTTGCCACAGAGACTCTGCACCTTCTTTTCTGGAAATTATTCTTTCATGGAACTCTACTGAAACCTTATACTGTATTATTTAGTGTTTTAAAATTTTAAAATAATATTTCCCCAATTACATGTGAAGACAATTTTTAGCATTCATTTAAAAATCTTTTTTGAGTTCCAAATTCTCTCCCTTCTTTTCTTAGATGTAATCAATTTGATATAGGTTATACATGTATAATCATGCAAAACAAATTTCTGTATTAGTCACAGACTAAAAGGAAAAAAAAACAAGCAAAAGTAAAGTGGAAAGTAGTATGCTGCAATCAGACTCCATCATTTCTTTCTCTGGATGTGGATAGCATTTAGTCTTTTAAAAGCGAGACTACAATCTATGCCAATGTGAGAAAATCTTGATTTGAAAGAAAAGTGTTTCATCTATTGTTGAATGGAATTGTCCTCCAGATAAACTTAATTTTGCCTCCCCATAGTATCCACCCATGGCACCTAGTTCTGCCCTCTGGGCCTAGTTGAATAAGTCTAACTCCCCTTGCCACATAGCTTTAACATACAGGAAGTCCATGACCAAGCCCCCCCCCACACTAGTCCAGTCCTATCCGCTCTCCTCAGGACTGAATTATAATATCCTCCCCTTTTGTCTATTGCTCTTAGATACAAAACATTGCTGTGAAAAGACAAATTCATGCTGAAGGATCTCTATTTGGCTAGCAGTGCAATAGCTATTCAAATCTCCTTTTCCCTCAGACTCACAGATATACACACACAGAACTCAGTCACTTCCTTGCAACCTTCCTGACTCTCTCTTTTTCCTTTCTAACTGTCACCCTTTCACCTGGGCTGTGAACTGTGTTTTGAAAAGAGATATGGTCTAAAACTCAGAAGACCTGAACTCACTTCAGTGCTCTGCTATTTATTGCTTGTATGATCTAGAGCCAGATATTTTTTTCTCTGGACCTCAGTTTGCTTCTTCCGTAGAATGAGAGTTTTAGCTTAGATCATCTCCTAAGGCCCCGTCCTGGACCAGCTCCACTGGTCCATTGTCCTCTCCCTTCTCCTTTGATCTTGATGCTTCAGTTATTGCATTTTTTTCCTTCTACTATCTCTGTGGGCCAGATGAAATCTACAATTCTACATGTGGTTCTAATCTGTCACATTTTAGGAGGAACACAGAGCTGGAACATAGCTAGAGTTGGAAAACCAGGAATGGTGAGGAGTCCAGAAACTATCATTTGAGGATCATTTGAAAGGACTTGTCTGTGTTTAGCCTGAAGAATTGAAGACTTAGGGGAGGCAGAGTAAGGGCCTAATTGTTGTCTTTAGCTATTTTTAGTACTCTTATAAGGAAAGGCGTTGGATTTTTTTTCTGTTTGATCCCAGAGGGCAGAGCTAAGAGCAGCAGTAATTGTGTAAGGGAGAAAGGAAGGGAAGTTTCAGAGAGGCAGATTTTAACAATAAGAATCTTCCAAAAGTGGGATGGGATGCCTCAAGGAGTAATGAGTTCTCTCTCCTTGGATCAGAAGCTAATGAGCACGTAACAGAGCTCTCATTGAGGGTACTCTTACTCAGCACTGGTTAAACTAGATGGCTTCCAGAGTCTCTTCCAGCCCTGAGAGTTGATGATTCTATGAAACTTTCCCCCTGAAATCTAAGATCTACAACATTTTCTAAATGCTAATTGTAACTAATCACACTGCAAATTTATTGAGTCTGCATAATGAACTGTCCCTTATGGTGGTTTGAGGGTAAATGGAATTCTGGAGTTAGGCAAGCAGAGGGTAAACCAGGTCTCCATCTGTTGGCATCTGTTGTGGGAGCCAGCAATGGGGTAGTGGAAAGAGCACTGGGTTTTTAATTAGATACCTAGCTTCAAATCCTGGTTCTCCTAACTACTTCTGTGGCCTTGGGCAGTTTTTCTGTTAATCTGTTTACTCATCTGTAAATGGAATGGTTAAAGACCAGATGTTCCTAAAATGTCTCTAGTTCTAAATCCTAGAATCTTCTTGGGTACAGAACTGAAAATATTGTATTGCTATTGCAGGCTCAGTGCAAAACATTTCAAGGCACCAGCCCCAGGAGAAAACACTCAATGTCCCAATATTCAAAAACCAGTGTGTGGCACAGATGGCCAGACCTACAAGAATCTCTGTGAATTCTGCAAGGTAGCTATGTGAGTATAAAGATATTCCATTTTTGAATCCCAGGGGCTGGGAACAGAAGGGAGGAGGGGGAAGAATGGTAGGGGAAACCTGTTTCTTTTGAACTCCACAAATTTAGTTTTATTAAAAAATATCTCTGTCATATTTTAATAACTCGTTATCCAGTCTCTACTCAAATTCCTCCAGTTACTAAAGATTCCCTGCTTATGGAAACAACCCATTCCAATGTGGAGCACCACACATCCACATTAGGTCCCTGCTTTCCCTTGGCCTCTCTATAGAGTCCATCTGGGTCATACATGGTTTAAACAGGGTCTAAGCTTCTTTGTCATAGCTTTCACTTCACTTCCACTTTGCAGTTGAATTATTAAAGAAGAAATGCTGTTGTGAGAATGTAGGTGGAAGTCATCACAGTAAGAACTCTCATATCCTATTGTTTTGTATAGTCCAAAATACTTTCCCTACCACTATCTCAAGAAGTAGAGTATGAAAATTTCTATCCCCATTTTAAAGGTGAGGAATCTCAGGTTCAAAAAGGGAGGAGTGAATGCTCCTAGGACATGTGGCTAGTAAGTGGCAGGGCCAGGATTGGAAACCAAGTCTTACGAGTCCAAGCCTAGTCCCCTTTCCCACTAGAGCATGCTGCCTACTAAGGAAGTCTGTAGGGTGGGATTCACAAGGGAAATAGTAACAGAGGGAAGAAGACTAGGGAACTTCGGGCCTATTGATATTCAAAGGTAATCTGTGAAAGCTCTATTAACATGTGATGGAGATGGGCTTTGTATCTAAGAAATATGTCTTTTTCTTCTAGGGAACAGAATGGCAGCTTGGCTACAAACATGATGGAAAATGCTAAACCTCCAAGTGGATCAGTGGCTACAATTTTCCCTCACTAACTCACCTTCAATAAAAATAACTTAGCAAATATTTGAGGGTCAATTTATTTATTTCCTTGGTTTATTGTTTTGTTGTTGATGAGTCTGAGAGATATCTCAAACAAGACCCTACTGAGGGGACGAGAGGGAAATCATGGAAATACAGCTATTTTGGGTTTTGTATTTAATTATTATTGAATTGTAGGATTTATAGATGGAAGTGACTTGACAGATTATCTCATCCATCTCACTGATGGGAAAGGTTTTAGCTGAGTCTTCTGGCTCCTAGAAAACCAGGATTCTTCGGTATTGTAAAAAAAAAAACCAAAATATTAATTAATATATGATTTCTATCAGTCAATTAACCAACAATTTATTTAGCACCCACTATATGCCAGGTACCAAGTAAGGGCCCAAGCATACACACACAAAAATGAAATAATCCCCACTAAATGTAACTTAGATTTGAATAAGGGAGGCAACAAGGAAATATCTCTCCATGCATGTAGAATCAATGAAAAGAGATGAATACAAAGTAGCTACATGAAAGTAATTTGAGGAGGACAGTAGGGGGAGGAGGTCATTGCAAGAAAGGCATTAGCTGAGCCTTTTTTTTTAATATTCATTTTGAACTTAAATACAAAAAGACAAAAAGGGGAGAACATTTCCATGTACACAGCACAATGTAAAAAGAGCATTGTATATAAAACCATGAATTTCTATTTCACACTGCTTACTTTAAAAAAAACAAAACAAACTGTAATAAATACTACGCATTATTTTCAAAGCTACTCTGCTTTTCTGTGCTTCCAAATTTTCTTTTGTTCTCTGCTTTTCACTTTTTAGTTTTTTTCTTCCTCTTTCCCTAACCCACCCTAGAGAAGGCAAGTATTAGGCACAAATATGTAATAATATATGTATGAATAAATATATATGTATGTGAAACTTCTAATTAGCAGTCCTTTATGTGGAGGTGGATAGCATCTTACTCCATAGGTCCTTCATAATTGATTTGAGTATTTGTAATACTCAAAATGACTTAGTTATTCAAACCTGTTCTTAGGACCATAGAGCTGTTATTGTGTACAGTGTTCTCTTGTTTCTGCTTATTTCACTCTTCCTTATTCATATAAGTCTTTCCACATTTTTTCTAAAATTCATCAGTTCATTATTTCTTATAGCACAATAATATTCCACCACAATTATATACCACAACTTGTTTAGCCATTCCCCAATTGACAGGCATCCCTTCAATTTCCAGTTCTTTGCCATCACAAAGAGAACACTAAGTATTTTTAAACATATAAATTCTTTTCCTTTTTCCCTAATCACCTTGAGAAACATACCTATAATTGTATTGCTGGTTAAAAGGATATATACAGTTTTATAACTCTTTGAACATGATTCCAGATTGCTCTCTAAAATAGTTCAATCAGTTCACAGTTCTACCAATAGTGAATTAGTGTCCCAATTTTTTCACAACCCTGCCAAAGTTTGTTGGTTTCCCTTTCTATCATTTAAACCAATCTTATAGGTAGATGATATTTCAAAGTTGTTTTAATTTGCATTTTCTAATCAATAGTGATTTAGAGCATTTTTTTCATGTATCTATTTAGCTGAGTCTTAAAGGAAGTCAGGGATTCTATGAGGCAAGTGAGTGGGGATTATATTCCAGGCATGAGGGACAGTCAATCTAGAGGCAGTGAGATGAAAATTGAAATATTGTCCTTGAGGGACACAGGGAAGGCCAAACTCACTGGAATGTAGAATATTGGAGGGGCAGTAATGTACGATGAGTCTGGAAAGATTAGTTAGAGCAAGGCTGTGAAGGAATTTAAAACCAAACAGAACAATTTCCATTTGATTCTACAAGCAAGAGTAAACCATAGTTTCTGGTCACATGGTCATATGTAATGTCAAATTTGTCTTTGAAGTAAGAGCACTGTCACAATAGCATAGAGGATGGACTAGCATGTAAATATTTCTGAGGATAGTACCCAGCATTCAATAGACACAGATTTATTAACTGAGTTACTGAATGCAATAAGTTTATATTCATATACTGTTTTGAGGTTTCAGACTACTTTGTACTTATGACCTCATTTGAGACTCACAACATCCTCATTAGATAAGTAATATTAACTAGTATTCTTCCCATTTTATAGATGAAGAGACTGGAGCTCAGATGAGTTAAATAAATTAGACAAAACCACATAGCAAATTAATGGCAGAGACTAAGTCCTAAACTGTGTGATGCAAATTGCTGTTGGAGTGCAAGGAAAGGAGAGAGTAAGGAGGCTGGAATAATAAATGGAGGCTTCATGTAGCATCTAGCATGTGAGAGATGGGCAGACTTGGGATTAAAAGTTATTAATCCTCTAAGGGTACTTGGAAACCAATTGGGAATGTGGGGAGGGGAGACTTAGGCTGTGGATATTTAAAAAAATATGTATCATTTTTAATTTAAGAAATAAAACCAGGGTTTCCATTTTGTCTAATGAATGCATTTTGATATAGTAGAAAAAACATGGGACATGGAATCTGAGAGGTCTGGGCTTTAATCCCAGTTCTGGCACACAAATTATATGTCCATAAGCAAGTTATATAGCTTCATTGTGCTTTAGTTTATTCCTCTGTAAAATGTGGAAAACATCATCTGCTTCATAGCACTGTTGCAAAGAAAATGATTGGTAACCATAAAGCATTGTATAAATTCCCACTGTTAGGGTCTCAAGACTATGCCATACAAAAACTTGTTAAACAGGGATTGTTAATTTGTATGTGTATGTGTATGTGTGCACCATGTATTTCTTTGGCAATCTGGTGAAGTCTCTGGACATCTTCTTTAAATAATATATATTTAAAATAGTGATAGGAAAGACTACATTTTAGTTGAAGTTTAGCAAAAATAAAGATGTATTTTTTTCCTATCTAGGTTCACAAAGCCTCTGAAATCTAGCCACAGAACACTCGATGGTCCATGGACCCAAGTTAAAAACCCATCTGCTAAAATAGTGAAAGATGTCTAGCATGAGGAAGACTGGAGGAAGGATAGCTATCCAATTATGTAAATGGTTGGAACATGTAAGCTGAATTCAGTTTGTTCTCATTGGCTTCAGATGGCAAAATGAAGATATAGAAGTTGTAAAGTGCCAAATTCAACAACAGAAAAAAACAAAATTTTTTATTGTTCAGCTATGTCCGACTCTTCATGATGCCATTTTGGGTTTTCTGAGCAAAGATACTGGAATGGTTTGCTGTGTTCTTCTCCAGCCCATTTTACAGATGAGGAAACTGAGGCAAACACAGTTAAGTGACTTGCCCAGGGTCACATAGAGAGCAAGTGCCTGAGGCCAGATTTGAACTCAGGAAGATGAGTCTTCCTGACTGCAGGGCAGACACTCTATCCACTGTACCACCTAGCTGACACTTGAAAATCAAAGCTGTTTAAAAGTGGAGTGAACAGACTTTGGAAATGGGGAGTTCCCTGAGTAAACCACTTGACAGACATGTTGTAGTTAGACTCAAGTTTTATTAGATGGCCTCCCTAGTCCTTTGTCACCCTGAGATTTTTTTTAAGTTGAGCTGTAAGGAACTCTGGAACATAGAATACAGAAAGTCAGAATCCTTGAAACAGAAAACTTAGAATGTCAGACTTGGAAGCATCCACACAACTATCAAATTTATTATATGGAGAAAGTAAGATCAAGAAAGGAGCAGGTCATATAGTCAGAGCTAGGCCTGAAGTCTAGATCACTAAGTTCCAAATCTAAGGTCCTTTCCCTGAACAAGGAAGCAGTGTGATATAAAGCACTGGCTCTGAAATATGAGGATTTGTGTTCATACTTCATACCCCACTTTGCATACCTATGTAGTGGAGAATTGGCTAATCAGGAGCCAGTCCTGAGAATATAAGGATGTTTTATGAGCCTACTTCTGGGCAGGTGAAAGGAAGGACTTTGCTTTCTATTTCAGAGCATGCATAGGTAAGCTATGATGATTTTCTAACAACTTGGGGACTTTCGAATGGCTACTGTGTCAAGTTTTATTGCATCAACCCAATGACTTAACAACTCAATCTCATTATTTTTTGTTGGTGTTGGTTGAAGCACAAAATACTCTAAGCCTCTTGCTGGGAAGGGAGGTAGCGCTGGTGCTAAAGGCCTGTTCTCCCCACTTAGGGCCATATATGGCCATGAAAACATTGTATCTTTGTTCCGTATCTTTATGTGTTTATTTTCTCCTGCTCTTAGATGAAGGAATATTGAAAATTGACTATGAAGTTCAGAAATTCTAGATACCAGAGGCCCAGGACCTGGAGGTCATATCAGTCTGGTAATAACTGAACCTGGCGAAGTCCCAGGAGACCTGAGGCCTGACCTCCTTGGGAGATTGTACTGTAGGCAGGGAAAGACTCATTCAGAGTCTATGCTAAATTCAGAAGTGAACTAGGGGGAGTGGATGATTTATAACAACTTCTTTAAGGGGAAGCCCCATTTTTGCAATAATGTTCATGTAATACAAATTGTTCTGATTTTTCTCACTTCACTCTGTGTTAATCCATATAAGTCTTAAGTACTCTGATCAATTCAATGAGTAATCATGATTTCCACAGTAAATGAATTTCACCCACCTCTTGACAGACAGGTGACAGATTCAATATGTGGAATGAGACACATTTTTAATGCATTTCTGTGGAAGGAAAGCTATGACAAATCTGGAAAACATACTGAAAAGCAGAGACATCATGTTTCTGATGAAGGTCCATACAGTCAAAGCTATGGTTTTTCTAGTAGTTTTTCTAGTTGTGAGAGTTGGACTATAAGGAAAGTTGAGTACCAAACAACAGATGCTTTCAAATTCCGGTGCTGGAGAAGACTTTTGAGAGTTCCTTGGACAGCAAGGAGATCAAATCAGTCAATAACTGAAGAAATTCATTCAGGATATTCACTAGACGGTCAAATACTGAAGCTGAAGCTTAAATGCTTTGACCACATAATAGTAAGACAAAATTTGGTGGAAAGGACCCTGATTTGGGGAATGATTGAAGGCAATAGGAAAGGAAGATGGCAGAGGATGAGGTGGAATAGATACTATCATAGAAACAACAAACATAAACTTGGACAGACTTTGACAGATAGTAGAAGATAGAAGGGCCTGGCCTGCTGTGGTC
This sequence comes from Phascolarctos cinereus, assembly GCF_003287225.1. Taxonomy (NCBI): domain Eukaryota; kingdom Metazoa; phylum Chordata; class Mammalia; order Diprotodontia; family Phascolarctidae; genus Phascolarctos; species Phascolarctos cinereus. Next base: position 24,331 of record NW_027555944.1, read on the forward strand.
AGTGGGGTGATGAAGAGTTGGGCACAACTGAATAACTGAACAACAAACACAGGGTTTTTTTTGTTTAACTATACATATTGGAGGGCAGATGTGGGGTTGATTGGTAGAGTACCTGACTCACACTCAGGAAGACTTGAATTTGAATCCTGCCAAATTCCTAATTTGAGTGACTCTGCACAAGTCACTTAACCTCTTTCAGCCTCAATTTCCTCATCTGTAAAATGGAAAGAGGTGTGGAGGAAAAAAATGCTTGCTAATTTTTTAAAAAGTAATTTTTTTTTTAAGTTTGAGTACAATGTCCCCAGAGGCTGAGTTGGGAGAGGAAGAGGAGTGCTAATGGTTTTCAGGGAAATATTTTTGGACTTGTGTTCCTTCTCTAGCTTCTTAATAAATATTGTTTTTATAAAAGCTAATGAATATTAATTAGTTAGATGCTATATCATTTTAATGCTATGAGAGATATATTAATTATAATTGGTGATTTGGAAATAATACAACAGAATGAAGGTTAATCTGATGGCAATACAAAAAAAACAACAACAAAATCCCCTCAAGAATACTAGATAGGAAGACGTAACTAACCCTCTGGGAACCCAATATGCCAATACAAATGTAGCTGAAGAGATTAAAGCCAGAGTAGAAAATTACTACATGTG